>NW_028277289.1:600000-820707 GCF_059751315.1 Micrasema longulum
CTTTGTGTGTTGTCACTCACCATACTAAGTGCTATGTCACTATCATTATCCAAACCCATTGAACTTTTTAATTTCTTGACATCTTCTTCGGAAGATCTAAAATAAAAATAATTAAAAAAACAGAAATGTGTTTTTTAAAATAAAATAATTTACATTTATGAATTTGCATAATATAATGTATGGCCAATCAACAGAAAATACATTTTAAAAGGTGAAAGATACATACTATTCATTTTTGTTCTTTATGTACCTAGGCACTAAATCAGAAAAATATTAAATTGATTGTATATAATGTGACTGATTTAAAATGTTTTACCTGTATTTTTCTAGTTCTTCCTGTATTGCCTCTGCAACTGTAGGAAAGGGACTGCCTTTATGGTCCGACCAAAATTTGTCTTTAAGGTCCAAATCACACGAGCGGGATTTACTTCTCGCACCACCGCTGGGAGCACCTTCGTGGACAACAACCCTGTCACAATATCAATATTTCAAATTTAAAAGAAAGTTTCTAAATATATAGCATTAGTTAAATATTTTATGTCCATAAATTAAAACAAATTCCATAAAGCAAAATTGAAAAAAAATATAGTCATACTTCAATATAAAATAATATTTTCATGCGTCTAAATAAATATATTTTTATATTCCGATCGGTAATAGTAACATTCTTCTTCTTCTTTTTCACCTCCTTACTAGGGTGTTCTAGCCAGAGTTGTATTTAGTTTTTTTTTCTTCATTTGTATATACACATATTTATGTTAGTAAGTTATATATTTATGTACAAGTTATTTATTTATTTAACTTTTTGTACATAATGTTATTTGTACATTGGCGGGCTTATTGCCATATGGAAATTTCTTCCAACCAATCAATAAAATAAAAGTTTTATTTTTATAATTCAAGCTACAGAACATATTCAATAGAAAAAAAAGAATAAAAAGCTATATATAAAAATAGAAATAATCGTATTTGTTTATAAAGATCGGGTTGTGGTCCCGTGGCTAGTGTCTCGGACTCACGGACCAAAGGTCCGTGGTTCGAATCCCACTCTACCCCAACTTGATTCCATTTTCTAATAGTGAGTTATTTCCAACTCGTTGAAAATGGCCCTCAAAATTAAATATTTGGGTAAATCATAAGAACGCAAATATTTCTTTTTTCTCTAAAAAAAAAAAAATTACCTTAAATCAAAACTATTACTCAATGGGAAAAAGGAAAAAAGAGGAAAGAGGAAAAAGGAAAGGAGAGATTAAGGAAGAGAAAGGAGATGTTTTTTCAGACGTGATTTAAACAGAGATAATGTAGTAACATCTTTGATGGTGGATGGGAGATGATTCCACAGTCGAGCCGTTAGTATGTTGGTATCTAATATTACACTATCAACAACTTAATCCATTAGTTACAAGATATTTACATAAATTTTTATATACAGGTTTATTGGGTGGGGACAGGAGAGTTATGATATTAGTAGGGAGTGGAATGTTTATATTGGAGAGGTCTGATAGGAATTCAGGATAACATTTGTTTATTGAGCATCCAAAAAAAGTGGTTTGTATCTTCCTCTTCAAGCTGACATTCGCACATGGCAGAATCCCGGACATGGATTCTGAACAAGTGAGAACCATCGCATCAGTGTCCAATGCGTATTTGAAATATAGAGGTTGTCACGAACTTGTTCAAAATCACTTTGAAGAACCAAAGTTTTTCCGTAACATTTGGTTTAAGATGGAAAAAATGTTTACCCTTGGCTTGGGAGCAGGCTACTCAATATTCTTGCCATCTACGAAGTTGCTTCTCCTTCATCTTAACGAGTTCATCTAGTGGTAGGAAATTACTATAGGCAGGATCCTCAGAATGGATAGCCTCCTTTGCTAATGTGTCCACCTTTTCGTTACTGGGAATACCACAATGACTGGGGATCCAAGACATAACAACATTTTTATTGGATACCTCTGATAACGAAAGAAGAAATCGAGTTTCAATGCGGAGCTCGTCTTCGGGATAAAAGGATGGGGGGGGGGGTTTGAGCCTTTTTAGGGCACACAGGGAATCCGACAGGTTAATAAACCTTATACATTGTGAGGTTAAGGCTTACTTGACAGCTTCTAGGATCACAATACATTCTGCTATACAGAGGCATTATTGTGCAATTTGTACAATCGTTGAAAGCCATCATCTTCACAATTCATGGCCTCACTTGTGTGAGTTGGCAAATCTGACTGAGGTCCATCAGTAATAGTCACATTAACATTAGTTATTTTAAGAAGTTCTTGTAAAAATAATTAATGTATAGAGTTGGAGGTCATTTCATGTAGTTGACTTGTCGTGCGATGAAAATACACAAGAACTATTTAACGAAATAGAGAACTTATTTTTTGATATATTTTATAAATAAGCATTTTAATACTAAACTAAAACTATCATGAAAATGTATCAAGGTTATATGAATTATGCAAATAGAATATTATTGTGGATAGCAAAAATCAGCAATGTTTAAAACAAACCTATTGAGTGATAAATCAAGTACATCGTGAGTGAGAGCCTGGTATGTCCAGGTGTGGTGAAGTGGAATGGCCATATCCATATTCCTGTCCAGGATGACCAGTAGAGGTCGAGAGAAACTGAAGGCTCCAACTTGTCCCGTATTGCCGTGGAAGAGATTGTTACGAGCGTCCCACAAGTTCTCTCTCAGTTTCTTGTCAAGTTTTTTAGCGACCATCTCCGCAGCGTTGCCCTTAGCACTTCGTATTATTGGAATATTACCTAAAAATAAATGCACTCTTACAATATCACTTTTATGAGAATTTAATTAAATTTATACACACAATCAAGTATGGTTTATATTAGAAAGTTAGTTTGATCGTAAAGAACACAAACCAAATAAAATAATTTACATTGTTTAATAGACGCTGCTCTATTCCCTCATCATCATCATAAGCTCAACAGCCCTGGGTGAGCCTTGGCTGAATCCAAGAGTCTCCTCCACTCAATGACAATGTTGTGATATGACAATGTTGGAAGTGAGGAACTGGAGAGGGAGGGCAGCAGACACTGCCCTCTTTATTTGGTGATTAAATAAGAGTTTTAAAAATGTAAAGTATCGTTTACATGTGGACAATACAATAGATATGATAATATTGTCTTCTCCCAGCTCCATGAGCAGCCTCAACCACGCAGGACAGAACGCTGGGATAATATGAAAATTCAGCCATAGTTCACACGTGAGCGCTGCGAAAATGAATACATGACGGCATTTACTATGAACGAATTCACAAAAAATACTATTTATTTTATCTCAAGATGTATTGGCATTGTTAAAGAACGAGCTAAATAATAAAAAATTATAAAATCTGCCTTCGTTTTCGGAAGAAAAAATGTGCGAGCGACACGTGACATCAAGGAAATCGCTATTGTCACAAGTTCTTGTCCGTGCGTGTTCATACGAGGACAATGCGGCTGCTGGTGGTTGCGCGCGGTAGTGGTATCTTGGTTGTGTGGAGATAGTCTGCCCGTCTATCTCAATGGCAATGTCTCAGAACAATTTTTTATCCTACAAATTTCTTTTTATACATGGACAATGATCAAGTCCTGGGACAAAACAATATTGTATTGTCCACGTGTAAACCGCATTTAAGTATTCCATTTTGAACCAATAATATGTCCAGATACAAAGTCAAAGAAATCAAGTTTTTTTATTACCTAAAGTGACAAATAGAGAGAACAAGCTGTCCACCATACCGTCCATAATACTTTCTACTTCTGTGTCCTTAGTATCTCCTTTATTGATTGCTAAAAAAAAATAATATTGAGTGAGTAATTACGATCTAATTACATTAATTATTAATAAAAATTCCTAAAGACTAATTAAAACACAAACATAAATAAAAACATAGGTTAGTTGGAAATGTTTCACTTTCTGTATATCTAGGAGCAGTTTTGAATAGACTGTCATAAAATGTACTGCTCTTTGACATAGTGTTTCTCTTAAATAAAGAATTTGTGTAAATTAACTATTTACTATGTGCTAAATCACTATATTGTTTTTAGATGTGGAAATATGTACTTACCATAATAAGAAAGCGAATCTGACTGTTGATGTTTCAGTACAAACAAGTCATCTTCTAGGCAGATGAAATTTAAATATTGATCGTAAACTTTTTGTATATTGGCGACACAGTTAGACTGTAGCGCTGAAGCAGCTAAGTCTTCAAGCTTCTGGCGAGAGACAGGGGATATAAAGTTGAGGTGGTAAAAGTCGTATGTTCCATTCTCCAGGTCCTGGCTGATCCTGCCGAGATTTTCCTCCGTGGGGGAGCAAAAGTACACGGCAGCCACTTCCGGAATGGGGTCACGCTCGGAGTGCAAGTGCCTGATAGAGGTTTACAGATCGTCATGGTAGAATTGGTTTGAACCAAGTTATAAGAAAAACGTTTTTGAAAGTTTGAAGCGTTCTAATTCTTAAACCATGCGTTTTATGCAATTGATTTTAATTAAGAGCAGTTACATTTTTTATATTGAAGATAACTCTAAGTATACAAACTCCCATTTTGTATTTGGTTAAAACCCATTCTCTTTATTTTATTATTTATTGGAATTGAAATTGAATCATCATTATTAATCTTAATTTCAATAAAAAAAACTCAAAAGTCCGAATGCGCTTGTAGTATTATTTGAAATATTATCTAGAGGGTTACCGTAATAAGACAAGGACGTGGTTCAAACCAATACTGATTAATATATGCTTCAACTCTTCTGAAAATCAGTGACATGATCAATTACTTAAAATTTTAAATATGAGTCTGACTCAATTGGATTCTATGGGTGACTTGGTTCAAACGAATTATATTTTAGGAGATATATACAACGGAGATATAGTCATAAAGTTATTAATGGTAGAAGAAAAACTGTTATAAAAAGATAAATGTGTACAAAATAGAAAATGTTAAAATAAGAAGAAGCAATACCTATAATATGTGGATGCATTTGGCGAACAACTGGGTTTTACAATTAATGTTGGCAAAACAAAATGGATAACATTTGGGCGCCTTGATTACTCCGCATTTTCTCTCAAATTAAAGGGTATTGACATTGAAAAGGTGGACAAATTTAAATACCTCGGCAGCATTCTAACAGAGATCCTCGACCCAGATATAGAAATTAAATGCATAATTGAGAGCAAGAGCTGCTTTTGATAAAATTGAATCCCTCTTCTGCAATGCTAATCTCAATTTGAAAATAAGGCAAAGATTGGTGAAATGTTATGTGTAGTCTGTATTGTTGTATGGCTGTGAGACTTGGACTCTGAAAGTGAACACTATGAATAGGCTGAAGGCTTTTGAGATGTGGTTGGATCGCAGAATGCTTAAGATATCTCGGACAGACCTAATAACGAACTCATAAGTCTTAAGTCGAGCTAGAACGAACAGAGAACTCTTAACCACCATAAAAGTTCGTAAAATTTCATATCTGGGGCATATAATGCGTGAAGAAAAGTACCACTTCCTTCATTTAATTTCGAAAGGCAAGATTGAGGGTCACAGAGGGGCTGGAAGAAGACAGATGTCCTGGCTGCGAAATATACGAGACTGGACTGGCTTCAGGACTGTGGAGCATATTTTCCGGGCAGCACAGGACAGGGAGACTTTTGCCAAAGTGATTGCCAACGTTGGGGATACCTGACAGGGCAATAAGAGAGAGAATACTTATAATATATACATACACATGCAGAGTGACACCAAGTTCCCTCAGTTCCTTGACGGATATGAGAGGGGATATAATATCCTGGCCGACTCTGTCATAAACCAGCACTTTCCACGAAGGTTCGTTAGCTGCACTCTTGTTAGATATTTGGTTCAAATTCAGCATCTGCTTCAAAGCACCTACAATTTTACATTTGACGTTAAGTTCGTTCATTGAAAAGATATTTTATTAACATTTGAATCATAACCAAAAACATAATATTCGATAAACTTTTTATTTTTAATCACAATTCAGAAGTTATTTTTAATTCATATTGCCTACTTAATTGCCGTTCTCGTAAGGAAGCCATGATTTGTGCAAATCATGAATATTAAAATAATATAATATTTAGTTATTTTGTGACAAGCGACCGACACAACTGTCAAAATTTACACGTATGAAATCCGAACATAGGTACATTTGTTTCGGAATCTTAACAAGCGAAATGTCAAAGTCGAAACACCCGGATTTTTTAAAAACTTGACAACTGCATCTGACATTTGACATTAATTTTGACAAAAGTTTATGTTTGTGAATAGTTACAAGCTAAATGAATTATTAATTGTGTTTGTAATATTTTAACTGTGTTAACAATACAAATTCCCCAATACTAATTTTATTAGAATGTTTTTTTCTTATGATTTTGTTATAATTGAAGTTTTTGACAATTTCTTATCACGTGAGTAAAATATTATCAGCAGCTTTATTACACAACCAATGCATTTACGGAATTCAATACAGTATTTAAAGATGGGAAAACAGGTGAATAAGTTTATGAATGCCATATTTTTGGATTCAGTTTCTTCAGTGAAACCGAAAAACTTGATTCTGGAACATTTCGAGTTGAATAAAAATGAAGACAAACTGCGAGTATTTTCTGATTATTATGATTTGAGGAGAAAAAAAGTTTATTTAGTGGGGGCAGGAAAAGCTGTTCTCGAAATGGCTACCGAAGTGGAACATATATTAGGTGATCGTCTGAAAGGAGGTATTGTAAGTATTCCCACAGGAATAACTGAAAGATTTCCCCTCAATTCTCAATCTATTATTAAATTCTACGAAGGAGCTGAAAATAATATGCCAGATTTGAAATCGGAGTACGCAACAAAACAAATCACAACATTGGTGAAGAATTTGGATAAAGATTGTATATTATTGGTATTGCTATCAGGAGGAGGTTCTGCACTCCTCACATCTCCCTTGCCTACGGTCAGTCTCCAAGAGAAGTGTCAATTGATCAAACAACTAAGCCAAGCGGGGGCTGATATAGTGGAGATGAACACTGTAAGGAAGAGGCTTTCTGCTGTGAAGGGTGGGAAGTTGGCAGAGTTAGCGTACCCTGCCCAGATTATTACATGTTTGATATTGGATATTGTGGGGAACCAACCGGGCTCCGTAGCTAGTGGACCCACTTTCCAAAATAAGGATGAACCCTCCGAAGCGATAGGAATATTAAGAAAATACTCTTTGTGTTCCACTCTCTCTAAATCTATAAATCATGTTTTACATTCTTCTGGAGAAGTTCCTAATATTCCATGGAACGATTTGAATGTAAGCAACTATGTTTTGGGAAACAACACTTGCGCGTTAGATGTGGGGTATCAAAAAGCTACATCTGAAGGATACAAAACAATTTTGCTGTCAGATCAGGTTCAGGGAGATATTGATGATCTAAGTAAGGAATATACAATACTTCTTTCCACTGTCATAAAGTTGCTATCCAACTCGATAGACAAGAATATGGCCAAATCGGTATTTCAAAATTTAAAGAACATTCTGATTCATTCTGATGTAATGGAAGAATTACTAGAAGTTAACTTGGAAAATTTATCACGTGGATTGTGTCTCATTGCTGGGGGAGAACCGACCGTTCGAGTGACTGGTTCAGGAAAAGGTGGAAGGAGTCAGCATTTAGCACTAAGTGTTTCTTATAACTACCACCTAGAAAAACTAGAAACTGAAGAACTTAAGAACTTTAATATGTCAATCCTATGTGCTGGGACCGATGGTATGGATGGGCCCACAGATGCAGCTGGAGCTATAGGAAATGAAAGTTTAGTAACTGATTCTGAAAATCAATGCCTGTCTATTCAATCATATATATTAAATAATGATTCCTACAACTTTTTCACTCGCTTTTCTAATGGTAAAAACCACATTAAAATTGGGCATACTAATACTAATGTTATGGATATTCATATTATTGTTATCTCTGCCAAAAACATGTAATTGAATTATTTTGTAAATTTTTTTTCTATGTGTGTCACATTATAAGGAAATATTCATGTGATTATTTATGTAATTAATTTGATACATCAAATGTTTTTTAGTATTTTTTAAGGAAAACTAGCCATCGCTGTGATTATTATTCCATTATTAATAAATATGCCTTTTTGAAAACTGTTTAATGGAAGAATAATTAAAATTAAAATTTAATCAATTTACATTAGTATTTTCTAAGATGAAACTATATTTCTAAATTAATGTTTAATATGCAAAATGCATTAAGTATCGATAAATGAATTTATTTTATATATTCATGTATGATTTACAACACATGCTTTAGTGATAATACATGGTTTTTATATTCTTGTTTCAAATTAATATAATTAGATTTGTGTTAAGCAGGGACTTATTAATGAGTTTTTTGTGATTGATTCAAATGTTTTTAACTTTTAAAATATATGAACATCAGACTACTATTATAATAATTAATTTTACAAATAAAATACAAGACTTGTACTGGTTCTTTTTAATATTCAGGTTTTTCTGTTTACCAGAAAGCTTGCGAAACTTTTGCTATGTTTGTTTAAAATTATTTTTAGTTTATTTTTTTGTATTATAAACATACATAAATATTAGATAGTCAAGTGTTTTAGAGAAGCCCAAATAAAATAGGTAGATAGAGCAGATGACTCACTGCTGCTATCGGCATGCTTATTATTGTTGCTCGCAAATTAATTTGAAGTTAGCAAGTAAAATAATGCTTTGTTATTACAACTTGTGTAAACATTGCGTTTCCAGAGAGTTTACGCTAACCTCAAAGAGATTTTTAAAGCCTGTTTTGTATGGGTCAAAAATTGGTCATAACTTTAAGCACCAGTAGTTTAATGGCTAAGGCTTATTTGTTTATTTACGGACTTCTTCAGTCCAATTAACAATGGTTAATAAATTTATTTATAATGTATGTGTAATTGAAAAATACAACTAAAGATAGAAATTATATTAAATTAATTAATTTAATAATAATTTCTACCTCAAAACAAAATCTGGTCTTAGATACTTGCCTTACGAATGAGGATTCCTGTTTCAATTCACGGTGAGATCAACTATATTTGAAATTCGATTTTTTTAAGCCTGGGTGTAATGTGATTGGGCTCCTTGGTTTGTGGTGCAAAATAAAATTAAGTAATTCTGTTCTGAATTCTAAAAAGAAAATTTGTTCGTATCATACACCATAAATGGAAAACATTTTTGAGAAGGCAATCTAGGCATTTATATAGCTTTTGACCTCTCATTGGCTGGTCAAAGTAATCACTGCGTAACATTGACCATTCTGCCTAATGTTTATGATCTCCACATTAGTATATATCTAGTCAAAGTAGGTGTCCATTGTTTCACACTTCACCATAGGCAACATCTGTTGACTTTTTGGTATTTAAAAAAAAAAAAAAATAATCTTTATTTATACGATCAATTATTCTTTCAAATTGTATTGTCTACGCTTAAAAGAATTTTTATTTTTATTTTTTCAATTAATTTATTTATCTTATCTTCTCATTTTAACCTTTTTAATCGTTAATTTTTGAGTATGTCCAAATGTTTTTTACTGATACTGGAAATGAACCCTCTTAGGAATTTATTTAAAGAGACCTATATCTCAACAGAGACGAAGCGAATATTTTTTTAATGGAAATTTCGACCGAGATGAACCTCGAGAGGCCCTCCAACGAGAGGTTTAAATTCCAGCATTTAATTAGTCTACAAACTTTTGGACAAATAAAAAATATTTTTGATATTATTGTTGAATAGATTTTTACGAGAATCAATCGTTTTGAAACGCGTCCTGGCGAACTTTCGATGTGCAGGTACAAATTTATTGTATGCGCGTGCAGAATCAAATGAAAAATTGCATTAAAATTATAAGGTGATAGTTTTAGCATTCACATACAAGATTTCATGCGATTTGTATAATTATCACATTACATTTATTAAGTACAGAGACACAGCTTACAGTGACACAACCGGTAAAGACTAAAGACCCATGCCTGTGATCTTGCCTTTACTCCCTAAGTCAGCCAGTATCTCCGCTCTGTTGACGACCTAAAATCCCTAATCACTGGAAAATTATCTGAAATTGAAAAAAGGCTATTGCTGGTTGAAAAAAATAATTCAGTTATTTTGGAGCATAAATTTCTAGCAAAATTATCTGATGAGTTAGAAGACCGATGCAGACGAAGAAACAACATCATAATATACAATATTCCAGAGTGTTCAGCCTCAACATCTATACTACGTCAAACTGCGGATACAGATCTCACCTTAAAAACATTGAATACTATTAAGAAAATTGAAAAAGATGACGTTATCAAGATCTACCGACTTGGCCCGCTTCGTCCTGATACCACAAATGTTCGCCCAATCAAAGTTGTATTATCGAACCCGACATTGGCTACTGAAATATTTAAAAATAGGAATAAATTAAATTCCTTCAAAATAAATTTCGACCAAACACCTGTACAGCGTAAGGAATTGTTGGACCTTAGGAATGAATTAGAAACTAGAAAAGCCAATGGCGATCAAAACCTTACCATAAAGTATATTAACTCTTCCCCAAAGATTGTCAATACTCTTCCAAAAAACTATACAAAAAAACTACAATAAATCTATATTATCAAAATATTAGAGGCATAAAAACTAAATTGGATTTGCTAGCGACCACGATTCCTACATTAAATTATGATATAGTAATTCTTACAGAAACATGGCTTGATAAAAACATAAAGTCATCAGAACTTAGTTTCCATAATTATAATATTTATCGCCTTGATCGTAATATTAACACAAGTAAGAAGTCTAGAGGAGGAGGTTTATTAATTTGTGTAAATAAAAATATGAAATCCTCTATTATTCCCTGTAAAAATGTAAGTGTTGAACAATTATTTGTTAAAGTTGAAATTCAGGGTGTCAAGTTGATTATTGGAAGTGTATATATCCCCCCTAATTCTGATTCTTGTCATTATAATGACCATTGTGAAGATGTTGAAAGCATTTTTAGAAGGTTTCCTAAGTACCAAATGTTATTAGTGGGTGACTATAATCTTCCGAGTTTTAACTGGCTAAACTTAGTGGATACAAATGTTACTGGTGTGTTGACTATGAACTCGAGTATAGTTAGAGACATGGCCGTTTTCCTGGGTCTATCACAGTGTAACTATGTATCCAACTCAAATAATCGTTTTCTGGATTTGATTTTTTCTAACATACCCTCAATTATAGTTGACCAAAGTGTAGATGCTCTTTTACCTATTGATGCCCATCATCCACCATTAGATATTACGATTTCCAATTTATTAATTTCTAAACTAAAACAAGTGACTACGTACAGAAATTTTTCAAGAGTCGACTTTTCACTAATTTGTAATTATTTGGAATTAGCTGATTGGAGTTTTCTTCAAGACTATGATCTAAATGACAATCTCTTAGCTTTTTATAATATTTTAAACTCTTCTATAGAGCAATTTGTACCAATTTCAGTTCAAAGGGAAAACAAATATCCAAGTTGGTTTTCTAAGGATTTGATTGATTTAATAATCTCCAAAAAAATTATGCATAAGCAATATAAAAAAACCAGATCAATAACTGATTATATTGAATTCAATAAGATTAGGAAGTATTGTAAAAAAACATCATTAATATGTCACAATGCATATATAAAAAAGATCGAAGATAATATTCTGACTGATCCTAAGTATTTCTGGAGATATGCTAAAATCCTAGACAATAGCGATACTGGTATTCCTAAATCTATGAGATATGGAAATAATAGGTCTAGTAATATGCAAGATACCGTTAATATGTTCGCTGACTTTTTCTCCAATGTTTATGATGATGCCGTAACTTTAAATAACACAATGGAAAATAAATTAACTGAGCTTATTGACCTGCCTAACTTTACTATTTCTGATAAAAAAATTATCAAGTTTGTAAAATCGTTGGATAAACGTAAGTCTGCTGGCCCTGATGGTATTCCTCCAGTCTACATTATAAATTGTATTCATATATTAGCACATCCTATTAAAATTTTATTCAATAAGTCTTTAACTACTGGCGTATTTCCTGATATATGGAAATATAGCCACATTACACCCATATTTAAAAAGGGTAGCAAAGATGAAATATCCAACTACAGACCTATTTGTATTCAGTCTACCCTCCCTAAGTTGTTTGAAAAACTTGTACTTGATAACTTAATTATACCTTTAAAACAAATAATTGCTCCTGAGCAACATGGGTTTATTACTGGTCGTTCAACAGTCACCAATCTCATTTTGTACGAGAATTTTATTGCTAGTGCACTTCATAAGAAGCACCAGGTCGACGCTATATACACCGACTTCAGTAAAGCCTTTGACAAAGTTTGCCACTCTAACTTGTTGCAGAAACTTGGTCGACTGGGAATACGTGATGAACTCTTAAAATGGTTCATTAGTTACTTATATAATAGAAAAATAGCAGTTAAAATAAATTCTCATATCTCCTATAGTTTTTTAGCAACAAGCGGCGTACCCCAAGGATCACACTTGGGACCTATTTTATTTTTAATTTATATAAATGATATTGTTGAAATTTTTAGCGATGTAAAATATTTGCTTTTTGCTGACGACCTTAAACTTTATAGAATTGTAAATAATACTGATGATTGCAATACCCTGCAGATGAATCTCAACAGAATTCACGAGTGGTGCAATAAAAATAATCTTTTTCTCAATATAGATAAATGCCAGGTTATTTCCTTTTCAAAAAGTAAGAAACCTTTAATTTTTAACTATTTGTTGAACCACGCAACAATTGAAAGAGTTAATTTCATTAGGGATCTTGGCGTAATTTTTGATGATAAACTTACATTTATCAAACATATTGACAAGATTTCAAACGAGGCGCTAAGTATGTTGGGATTTATTTGTAGGGTTACTAATAAATTTGAAAGTATCGCACCAATCAAGTCACTTTATTGCTCCCTGGTTAGAAGTCGTTTAGAATATATTTCTCCAGTCTGGTCGCCCCATTATCGTGTACATTCTGATTCACTCGAGCGCGTCCAGAAGAAATTTCTAAAATATATTAATTTTAAACTTCATATTCCTGCTGCTTTATTTAATTATAATCAATTGTTGTCTTCAGCAAATCTTTTAAGACTTTCTGATAGAAGAATCCTAACTGACCTAATATTACTTTTTAAGGTGATCAATTCATTAATTGACTGTCCAGATTTGCTGGAGTTGGTGTGTTTCCGTGTACCTGGTCGACATACCCGCCACAGATCTCCTTTTTGTTCTACAAGTTCTAGAACCAACTATCACATGCACTCGCCTATCCCTAGGCTCCATAGATATGGCAATCAGTATGAGGACAAGGCTGATATATTCGGTTCTGGACTTGATAGTTATAAAACGAGTCTGATTTCTTTTTTTCTCTCGCAATATTATTCTTAAACTTTTCTTTTTATTTAAAAATGTTTTTTCCTTTTTTGTTTTTTCATATTTATGTATTTATTTCGTTATTATTTTTGGTTGCTTTTATGTATTTACCTGCTTGTTACTATTGTTATAGTTATGCAATTTTTATAATTTTTTGTTATGTTTCTATATATGTATTTTTTAATTTTTTTTTCATATTTATGTTCAATATATGTTAAAGGCAATTTCTGCCGTTTATGTAAAATAAATAAATAAATAAAAAAAAACCGTGTTGAGTCGTGGCACTTATATACACACATATTCACATTTACTTATTATAATAATTAATTATATTTCATACTGACTTATTATAATATAATTTATACATATAATTGGCCATCTCCACCAGTTACTTGTACGAGTACCTACCTGCGATACAATATTTTCCGAGTCTAAACCTGAGAGATTTCTCGTTCAGTTTTCCGTCTAATATAAAACAGTCTTAAATTTGTTTAGTAATGAACAGTTTGACCTTTAGGTACATCTGCATAATATTAAATTTGTTTCTAAAAACTTAAAAAACCAGCAGTGAAGCAAGAGGCGAACTAGTATCTTAACAACGTTTTGAGTATGCCCGAATCTTTTAAGACTATTTCTAGATTTAGCCCTGTCGGAATTTTATCAAGATGTACAAATATTCCCAGACCCGTAGAGTATTTGATGAAAAACGAAAACTTTATTCAATAGTTGGGTAATGTCAAAGAGCAAACAGCACTGCAGCGTTTGACCTTAAGGCCCTAGATGCCCTAACTCCACTTTTTTTGTAAAATATGTCTTCATAAAAAAGAGAATAATGTTTATATATGGATATTGGTCATAAGTACTGAGGCATTTACAGGGCTATGACGTCTCATTAGCTTGCTCTTTTAGGTACCTACTTCATAAAAATCAACAGATGGAAGAATTAAAGAAATGCGTCAGAATAGTAGAATTTGCACAGTGTATGAAGTGATAATTTAAACCAGTTAGTGACAGATCATAAGCGCTGAAGATGCCGAACTTCCATTCCTAATGATTCCTTCGTCTCCGTTACGACACATGCTTTGGTATATTTTTTTATATTTTCAATTTCGTAAACGTTTTTTCCATGTTATGTCATGTCCTTAGGTGTATGACGTCGACAAACTGTCCACCCGTGTCCAGGCTAAATAGAAAATGCAGTTCTAGTTATGCGTGAAATAGAACCGTTACCCTAGACGAGTATTTCAGAAAAAAATCCTGAAAAGGAAATTGAGTGAAGATTTATCCGCCTCGTATTTGGTTAGAGCTAAGAGCAGTGGTGCTTAACCTTTTCGAAGTCACGGGGTACTTATGATCACATGAAATAATTGCGGTGCACTAAAATCAAACGGTCAAAAAACATAGAAAAATCTGCGGACATACCTTTTATTACAAATTAACCTTTCCAAGCCTGAAGGTGAAATAAATCCAAGTTCAAGGGGGGGTACCAGGAATACCCCAACTTACTTATCGGGTCCGGACTTCGGACCTTGACACTCCAGTGTGCAGCGACAAATATCGCCTTATCAGTGGCCATCCTCAAATCATTTTCATCACAAATCTGCATTTGTGGACATCGCAGCAGATGCGGATCATCCTGCACCTCTCCACAATCGCAGTTCATGTCATCTCCCTCCAGAAAACCCTACTTCTGTTGATTGTATTTGCACCTAGACATCCCTACCCTTAGTCTATTGAGAACTTTCCACGTAGGGAAGTCCAAACAGTAGGCAGTGTTTGTGCTTTCGGATGGCATTATCCAGAGCCTATCGCCGAGTTCCTCTCTCCACAGATCCTCTCTGCGTTTTTCTGCAGAGGTCTCCAAGTCAGTTGTGACTTTGAGGAAACTCCTTCTCGATTCTAGTCTCGGAAAGCCATTCGATGGCCGTAAAGGGGGTGTCTAGGGTCATGGATCTCTTTGTGTCTCTCTGTGTCCGCTGCTACGTTTCTCCTGATTTTAGGTGGAGCGATTCTTTTTATAGGATAAAGTTTGTGCACCGGTGTGGGCTTAAGGCAGCCGAACGCCAGTCGCGCCATGCCATTTACAGTAATATCCACTTCTTTGGCGTGTGCAAACTTCTGCCAAACGGGACAAGCGTACTTTGCTGCGGAGACACAGAAACCCAAGGCAGAAGTGCGGAGTACATGTGGAGATGTTCCCCAAGATGAATCAGTGAGCTTTCGTTATATGTTATTCCTGGCGGAAACTAAACCCCATTCTATACCCCAGCTAAAATGCTATAAATACAACTTAAAAAATAATTACCTTATGGTTGTGGTAGTGATTATAAAACGGTTTCATAATATTTCGAGTTGTCTGCAAAATTCATACATTTTTTCATAAAATACTTTTGCGAGAGGATGCTATATGGCATCGCGCTGCTCTCTCTGCCTTACGTTGAACAACACTGATCGAAAATCTCACTACGTGTTAACGCGGCGGTACGCGGGGAGTTTACTAGCGGTAACATGATGTTACATCACCGCGCGCAAAGGGATTATTTACCAGTTTATAAGTTTTTTGTTCATTTTTCTCCAAATTTAATATTGAGTACCAAAAGTTAATCAAAATGTTAAAGGTTATACGTATTTATAAATTATCTTATTTGATTACAAGCCTTCAAAACGGAATGTCAAGTAGGTGAAAGTGAGCAATCGAGGAATAAAGCTACCAAAGCTACTCGCGATATTTGCAGTGTACGGTGAAGATACAGATATAGAATGAATTATTGATTAATTTATTGTAAAATAATGAAGCAGAATACATAATTGATAAATTAATTGTATTTTTTTTTATTTGAAAAAAAAAATGGACACTACTTATGGAAACACCAATATTATCGGAAACAGGAAATAACTTGGAAATAAGCAATTTTGGGCAAGACGATTCTTCTTTACGAAAACTTAGGAAGGAATTACTTTGATTTATTTAGTTGTACGGGGAAATTTCTCTCGAATGACAACTGAAAAAGCTAACTCAGAATTTGGACTAAAAATTAAACTAATTAACATAAAACAAAATTTAACACCCGTGTAAACAGGTATAAAAGTAAAGACGAGGTTTTGTCTCAAGCAGAAAAATTAATTGTTTAGATACAAATATTTCCTGCAGCCGTTCCTCATCGATCAGCACGCCATGGTCTTCTACTGTCTTTTGCTGTTTATAATCGTGCTGCCAACTGCCGACTCATTCGACTGCTGATGTTGATAATAATGGACCGTTCTAAGAAGTCTACAACAGATTTATATCTTCTTGTTAGCATAATATTTACAGATTCACCCAGTAACAAAAAGCTACCAACCATTTTTCGTTTTCAGCGCATTGGCGTTATTTTTAATACTTACCCTACCTGGAAATTTGATGTAGGTATTGTTTACTAGAGTTGATTTCAACTGGATGTACTAAGTGATTTCTAGATTAAGCAACTATTATTGATGGGGTAAATTTGATCAAAACTAGACCTTTAAGTAATAAAACATACTAATGGTGATTTGTTTTGAAAATGTGCGTAAAGCGACGGAGGCCTACGGTCAATTTTAAATAAAAATTAATGGCGAATTATGTACATATATCTCTGTAGGTTTGTAGGTAGAATTTAATTCTGAATAAAGGTGAGGACTTGTGTTTAAAAATAAGCAGGTTCTATACAGATAACAATTTACGAAAAGTTCTTGACAACTCCAAATCCAAAAAAGCGGTGTGTATGAAATTGCATGTGGAGATTGTAATAGCAAATATACCGGCCAAACCGCGCGAAATTTAAAAACTAGAAATATAGAACAACAATACTGAAAGGATGTATAAAATAGGTGTTAACATAAATTGTGTTAGTTTTTCCAAATTAAAAATTAGCACCAAAAGTAAAACAAAATGGTAAAGATTCTACCTACGTCATTCTAAAGGGAATTTGTTCGGCTCTACAAGGTATTGTGTTTGCTCCTACGTTACATGTATTATTTTATTTTATTACAAACCTTCAAAATGCAATGTCAACATTGAAATATTAATACCTCAAAAATGACGACACTTAACTCATGCCCAAACGCTTAGTCATGCCCAACGCGTATTTAGTCGTTTTTCGACCGCCAGCCAGGACATTTAGAATTTTACGACATTTAGAATCGAAAACAAATGCCTGTTTGTGTCTTAAATGCGTATAAAAACCTTTCGGGAAAACATTGTAAAAAGGATTGTGTAACTTTTCATTGGTATATATTTGTTCGCGAGTGTTTAACAAAGATTGAAACCATTAATATTAAGTTATATAATTTTTTTTGTAAACGTCAAACTATGCCTAGCGGCACAATTGCCAAGCTCTTCTTACTTGTAAGAACCCTGTAGGGCTGAACTGATAGGAATACGTTTTTAAAATTGGATAAATGTGATTTACTATTATTTTTGCATTTCCCAAAATCCAGCGAAAAGAAATTAATGTGGCAAAATTATAAGGAATTTTTATTGTTAACGATAAAATTCAAACTTTTTCATATACCAAATGTGTCCTCCAATTTTTGTTAGCATACGCATGATCTTTGAATGCAGCCTTGTGGTGGTATTCTAAATCTTCTCTAACCCCTAGAGAGTGATTAAATCGAAGACTTTTATTTTTTTAATGCGACAACACCCGCATATAATGCACATGGTGTTTAAAACTGCTTCAAAAACGGAAATAAAACTAATAGGGTTTGGTCAATTCAATCTAATTAAGTGTTTTGGGTAATGTTTAAGGTCGCAATAATGTTCTAAATGAAAATCATCATTTTGATATCACGTGTTTATATTTTTTGACGTTTAATCATCAGTGTGGCCATATATGAAGCAATAATTAGTCGCATGGAAAAAATAAATATCCTTAAATTAACTGCTCTCTAGGTGATCGAGAAAATTCATTACTGCATCCCTGCGGTGCTATTCTGAACCGCTCTCGTGGTCGTAGAAAACATTTTTATCAAGTGTATTTACGTACGAAAATACGAGATAAAAGTGTTTTCTACGGCCGCGTGATGGTTTGGAATATCACTTCTGGGGGCTATTCCAAACGCTTTCGCAGCCTCAGAAAAAGCTTTTATAGCGCGTATTTACTTACAAAATACGCGCAATAAAAGTGTTTTCTACGGCCGCGACACCATTTGGAATAGCATCGCAGGTATAAATAAACAAACTCGGTAACTATAGGTACGTTTTCGTGTTACTACTTTAAAAAATATTTTACTCTAAAGGGCGCGTCTACGTATTAATATGTCGATGAATGTAAAGTAGACGAAAGTGAGTATTTTCGTATAGATGCTATGAATGATTAATTTGTTTTATTATTTTTTTATCTGTTAAAATTGTCTGACTATAAAAGTAAGTCAAAAACTAAAAAAAAACATTTTGTCTGTCGTATTATCAGCGCTATGATTTTTTAAAGTTTTGTAATTTTGAAATTGAGGACCGCTTTTTCAAAACTCGACATTCGTTTGGTACATAATTTTTCCGTTGAGGGTTTTTTGCAATCCGCGTAAAATCGCGTGAACAATATATTTTTTTAAAAATTACACCTTACAACTAAACCTCCATTATTATATAAATGATTGAAATTAGAGATCGATGTACACGATAAAATATCGTGTTTTGTAAAAACGATAAGATTTTTAAGTATAAGTAAAATAAAAAATATATATTTATTTTTATAAAAAAAAGTAATTTTAACCCGGCTTTTAGTGTGTTTTGATGAGTTTTTTTATGGATTTAGGTATGCGTCTCGATACCGGCTTTAATTTTTAGCACTTTCCCCGCCTTTATTACATTACATCACTGATTAATTTAGTGGTATTTTATTTTTGTTGTGTCCTTTTATTCTCTTCGTTTGGAAATGAACAATCTATTTATAAAGTTCACAATTTATTATTATGTGTATTGTATAAAAGTTCATGCCTACGTAAGTAGGTACCTACGGTTTGTTTCTGTCGTTAGCAGCTGCGCGCGTCAAGGGGCTGGGGGGCAGAGGGGCTGGGGGAGGGGGTCAACGGGTGACATTTTAATCTAATTAGTGCAAAGTTGAAAAATATCCCAGTTATGTAAACACGCGCTGGCTATCTCGGTAAAATGGATGACCGCAATAATAACAACACTATAGGAATCCTGATAGTGATGTAGGTACGTATCTATCTACCTTCCTACCTACCTATGTACATAGATGCACAAGTGATGCGCATAACCCATCGATTGAATGATTGAGTATATTCTATAACCGGTTACAAAAATATTCGGTTGATTTAATATCAATATTATTACAACGATGATTTTGATAAAAGCAATACGAACTCAAACGATAAACAAATTCATCGATCATCAAATACTCATCATGCCCCTGTCTGCACCCGATGGTGCATAGAGCACTGCATTGTTACACCAAATCAGAGTATATCGATCATCCGCTACATGAAGGTAAGGTGATCAGCCTTACGCTTCAGGTGTCAGTCTTGGAACAGAAAAAAATGCAGTATAGAACCACATTATTAATAAATGTTCAGTTTTGCGGTGCGGAAAACGGGAACACGAGACCTCGATTTTAGTTCATGTCAACCATCCTAGCCATCGACTTTACTAATTGCTCAGTGGCCCAATATTTTTTTGTCGCAAACTGGGTAAACAAGTAGAATTAAAATTATCCAGAACTTATATTTGATCGAATAATAATATTTTAGTATTTATAGAATATCTAAAGGCACATTTCTGAAAAACTATTTACTAAATAATATACAAAATAAGAATAAAACTTAAAACAGTATTTTTACTATATCTGGAGTCTTAAAAAATGGTAACGAAAGCACTTGAACTTTCCGATATACGCGTGACGATTGCGAGACGGCCGATTTATAAATAAATATATACCTATTTAAAAATCATAACACCAATAACATTTAGTTTTAATGATTATTTTGTCTTTTTAATATTACAACTTTGATACAGTGGCGTCTTTGATACCAAATTTCTAGTGAAGTTCAGATTTTAAGGATAATTATAATATGCGTAAATGTTAAGTGGGTACCTATAGTAAATAACACAGTACGGACCATGTTTGTAGGCATTTTTGAGCATTTTTATATAGGTTGCTAGTTTTTTATCTTCATAATGTGTTGATATAATGCGAATTGAATGACATATTAGGCACTGGTGGATAGCAATGATTTCTTAGTGAGGCTCAGCCTCACTTGCTTCATATGCTCCTTCGTCCCTGCTTTGATATTATATTTTAATTGCACACAACAAAATACTTAATATATTATTTATCACTAATAAGCACCGGGATTAAATTGGATTCACCCGAATTCACTGGAATTGTTACCGTTGCATAACCGTTCGCTATTTAAAAAAGTCACTCTATCTCTCAGTAAATGAAACGTAAAAGCATGAAAAAATGCATTTTATAATAAATTTAAATTTTCCAATACCTGCGTTAGGAATACTCTAAACATGTCAAAAATCATACCTGGAAATACGCCCATTTCACACAGCGGTAAAAATCTACTCGGCATTATAATATAACCTAAGGGGTTGATATGTATTTTTAAATTACATATTTTTATTCAATTCCAGGCAATCGCAATAAGGAGACAAATATCCACTTGATTTCCTTTTTCAGGATTTTCACCCGAGAGTAGCCCCCGAATACATTAAAAATAAATACAATAAATGTCAATCTACCCTAGTTTTACAGTACCGTTTGGATTTGAACGATTCGTCTTGGGCCCACGTGTTCAATAAAAACACACATGTACACTTCGGAAATGTATATAGATAGAGTAAATGACTATGTATGCGTGGTCTCAACTAAAGTTAATTTACCTGTACCTATGTACCTCAGTTCTAAACTAGCTAGATTTACTGTAGTTTTTAGGTATATATATTTTTATTATTATTTTCTTCTTCTTCTTATTTTACATATTGGCTCCTAAGTGGGCATCACCAGACACCTACAGGAGACCCTTTCGCCAGCCAGCACTCTGGCCTCCTCCCGAGTCAATCCTACGTCCTTTAGTTCCGCCAAATAAAGCTAAAAGATTATCATCAACGGCCTTCCAGGACGGCGAGAGCTCGTGGGTATGCAAAATAAGCAATTTAGGTACAGGCTCTCTTGGGGCATTCGCAGCACGTGCCCAAGCCAGGTCCACTGCCGCTCCCTCAAAACGCCAACTGAAGTTAAAAAAACTATGTTTTCTTTTTACTCTGGAAATTTTAATACAATGTTAATAAAATATACAGCAAAGAAAATATTGCATTTGCAGTCTTTGGGTGTATATTGACAAAACGTTTTTTTAAAACTAAACAAAATTTACATCTTCTTAAGATAAAATAAAAATGAATTACATAATTACGTGTTTCATTTTCATATTATTATTTTCAGTACATAAAAATCTATAGATAATTCAAGTGTGTGTATGGTAATCAAATTAAAACGACATTATTCTTAAAATACTTTCGAGTAGGTATATAATATATTGTGAGATAACTCATTGAAAAACATTAGTCTAAAATGACATGAACCGTAAATAATGATCAGTAATTATTATTATTATGGAAACAGATTTGAGTAATTTAGTGTGAATAAATTGATATAGCTAAATTATCTCTGTTCAGCCGGCCATTATATATTTTATCGTACAGTCGGAAGTCTTTTTACAACGCCATTTCATTATTTTATATCCTTATCTGAAGGACCTTGCAAAAAGAGTTTGATAAATACATTATCAAAATGACAACAAAATGTGATCCCCACCTCGGCCATGTATTGTTTTGTTGATATTATGTTTAACAAAAATATTTTCCAGTGTGCAATACTATATTACATTTACAATACATTTCATTCGCAGCACATAATGAGGAAGCTCAGCGTGTTTTTTATTTTTTTTTCATCTGTTAAAACTGTGACTATAAAAGTAAGCCAAAAACTAAACAAAAACATTTTGTCTGACGTATTATCAGCGCTATGATTTTTTAAAGTTTTATAATTTTAAATTGAGGACCGCTTTTTCAAAACTCGACATTCGTTTGGAACATATATTTTTCCGGTGAGGTTTTTTTGCAATTGGCGTAAAACCGCGTGAACAATCTTTGTTTTTAAAATTACACCATACAACTAAACCTTCATTATTATATAAATGATTGAAATTAGGGATCGATGTACACGATAGAATATCGTGTTTTGTAAAAATGATAAGAATTTTAAGTATAAGTAAAAAAACATATAATTTGTTTTTTTTAAAAAAAGTAATTTTAACCCGGTTATTAGTGTGTTTTGATGAGTTTTTTTTTATGGATTAAGGTATGCGTCTCGATACTGGCTTTAATTTTTAACACTATCCCTGCCTTGAAAATTTACGATTTTTTAAAAATTAGTTTAAACTTTTGTTAGTGACCAACATTTTTTGGTAATTACCACGAATAAGGGAAGGTAGCATATCGTACCACTTTCAGAAAAAATATTTATAGCTACTTTTATGACATTGAATTTTATTTTTTGATATGCAGCATATGGCTATATACTTAATGTATTATAAACAATAATTTGAGATTTTTTACTACACGACAGGTGGGGGTTTTCTTAGCATTTTCCAGAGCTCTTCCAATCGGTAAGATTTTTAGCAAATAGTTGCTTAAATCGTAACCACAGGTTGTTCTAATAGTACTTGGATCGAATCATAAAGTATAACACATGGCTTAATTTGAAACAAAAAAATAAATGGTTCATATTGTTAAGGACTGTATATATTTCAAAAGTATTATGGACTAGTAAAATAAAAAACTATGAAAAACACCCTATAATTATAATTATTGAAATTAAATATAAAAAAAAACAAAAAAATATTTTATTTGTCCGTTATAATAATCAAGATGTCTTACGAACATAAATCAATCAAATATAATAGCCCCCTACAAATAAATAAAAAAAACTCATTTACAATGGACACAAACGAATATAACGCTTTTATTTTTTCAAAACTTTTTGCAGAGACCACACGGCACCATTTCCTGTATTACCGCATCCTCATAAATGAAACAGTCTCATTCATCAACAAAACGTTCTCAACTTCATTAACGGAGGGTTTATTTATTTTCTTATGTTTTCCCTTCTTCGTCGATGCTTTCTCTTACTTTATTTTTCTAACACCTATTTTTCCAAAGGGTTGTTTTTTGGTATCATTATCCATAAAGCAGTTGTAGTTCTTTTCAAGTAGACTTAATGTCAAAATGGTAGCCTTTTTTGCTCCTAAATTTACCTAATGCATTCATCATCTCTTGGACATTCCATTTTTCATATTTTCTTTTCGTCATCTTACGTATTTCAATTCTGAAATTAAAACAAATTGCTTTAAGTACTTAAAATACTTACTTAAAAACTCGTGGATACCTAAATCGTACTGGTACGGTATACACAACCACCTACTGGTACTACCTAAGCAACCTGACTATTTACAATTAAAAGTGTTATTCCCACATATAATGTTAATCATTTTAATACTTATAAATATACAGAATTATATGTACTACCTCCATAATGGTATGATATTTAGCAAATTTTACTCACCATAACACAAGATCCTCATGAAAAAATTACATCAAAACCGTCAATTTCTTTCGAATCAAGTTTTCACCTGTTTTTTTGCAGTTATACATAATGAGGTGGATGGCGGGTTGCTAATGTTGACAATACTTCAATATTTTATCAAAATATGATAGTAAATTTAAAGCGTTACCTATATATGCGATTTAGGCGGTTGTACGATATCGGATACTTTCCCTTATACAGGGTGTTCTTTAAACCCTGTCACATCCGAAACCACAATGATCAGTATGGGCAAAAAGATTTATTAGCATATTAAAAAAAATATTTAGAACGAAGAAAATTTGTAAAAATAAAATATTAAAAAGAACAAATGGTTGCTTACTTCTGCAGGGGAGAAGCGAGGGGGGGGGCGCGGCCGTGCGGTTAACGTTGTGTCAGACTCCCCCCTCCTCATCTTCGTTTCTCCCCTGTAGAAGTAAGCAACCATTTGTTTTTTTTCAATATTTTATTTTTAAAAAAAATATTCGTTCTAAAAAAATATTTTAATGTGCCAATATGTCTTCTTGCTTATACTGATCATCGTGGTTTCGGATGTGACAGGGTTTAATGAACACCCTGTATAGACTATACTTGATGAATACTTGAGCTATGAACCTTTTTGATAATAAATTACATGTGATGTGAGCATAAACGCTCACATGCGTATGTGAGCGTTTATGCTTCTGCGTATGTGAGCACCGCAATGAATGAGTTTTAAAAAATCAATTCATCATATGGGGGGAATATCGTGTTATGAAAAAACGATTCTCAATTATTCCGCGTGTACAAGTTCTCTTCGGTGAGTTCTGCTGATTGGGGAATGGGCTTTCCGTAAACCGGAAATATATCACAACACTCTGATCCGGAAGAGCTAGTGACATCGTTCAAAGTAGTTTGTTTTTATTGAAATAATTTTTTTCAAGAAACTTCGCCGTACTTATTTTGATTAACTTATTTTAATAAAATTGCTTTAATTTTTACCGCGCGTAAGAAAACATTTTTAGTGTCCAATTTCTCATAGCACTGAATTTCCTCAGTCGGGTATCGAATATCAACGAAATAGTGTAAAAATTACGTCCACAACAATGAAGCCTAGGCTTATGAAAAGTAGTTTGTTGTTTTTTTTTTTGCCTATGAATGCAATATTTTTCAATCTCGATGAACTTGTGAAGATAAAAATACATATTTCAGTTAGTATTATTTACTCATTATCATAAATAACTTGCGCTGGAAAAATGGGAAACGAGTTGTGGTAGAGTGGAATTTGAATTTCGGACCTTTGATCCATGAGTCTACAATACTACCGCGGGACAGCAACCCAATTTTCAGTAATAATTTTTTATTTAAATTCTTAGACAAAACAAAACTGAAGGCCGTTTTCAGAAGATCACTCGTTGATTTCGGATGTTTACAAATAATGTAACAAATATTATTACGTATTTATAGTTTTATCAAGTATTTTTGGAACGATTGTTGTTAATGTAAACGTGCAGAATATTTAAATAAAAACAAACTGATATATTTACTTAATGACATATTTTATAATATCATTTATAAATATTGTAAAATTTATTGTTTTATAATAGTCGATACTAAGTTATGTAGTTATATAAATTGTTGTAGGTATTACAAATAAAATACCCAATGACAATAAATGACTTAATATATATAGTTTTTAAATATTTTTTATTTATTAATTTTTTTCCTTTGCATTTTATAATAGGTGTGCATGGGTTACCAATACAAAAAAACCATAACATTAACTCAAAACCCACGAAGGCATGGCCTGTTTGTGGGTATACATTTTACTTTAAATTTAAATAAAGTCTACTGAATAGAATACAATAGATATTAAAAAGTCGAAAAAATAGTACTAATATTAGAACGCATTTTTTTGTCTCTAAAAATGAGAAAATTATAATAAAAGTATATTCTATTCATTGAAAAAAGAAGCTATTTAAATCTGTTTTTACTACTCATAATTAAAACAAAAAATTAAATCGAAACAAACTCAAATAATAGATAAATATAACTTTTTAAAAAGTAATAATAGTCTATGAAATACTGTCCAGTAAAATGTATTTTTTTGCTAATTATTAGTAGCAGAAAAATACTTTTGAATTTGTAATTTTTAATTCCCGCTAAAACGGCAATTTCAATGGGCACGACCCTAACACGTCACGATTCATGTTTCTGGCCGTTGAAATTTGTGTAGAACAATACCACGAAACTTGACTTCACAACAACCAAGGCCAAACACGTCGCGATTTTCTACGAACGTATTTTTACTGAATTTCTTTTTTACATTTATGTGTGAAAACATTTCTCCACAATACCCATATTGACTTTGAAAATACAATTCTCCATTCGTTTCATATATTTTTATCGGTATTCGTAGTATGTGATATTTCCCCATTAATCTCGATCATATTGTCCTTATGAAATGCATTGAACAGATTTGGAGCTACGAAAAATGGGTGTCTTGTTACATACATTATTTGTAAACTCAAAAGATTACCTGTCACGTAGAACGTAAAAGTAACATACAAAAAACTAAATAAAGTAAACTTCGTTTATCCGAACTTCAGTCCCCCAGATTGCCAAATATCCACATCGTTATCAAGAAATATAAAATAAAGGAGAAGTTTTAAATTAAAATTTAATTGTGATATTTACTTTGCTAGACATGTTTAAGTTAGTTTTTAATGAGATTCCAATTCGCTGTATTTCATTGAAGTTTTTAACTGTTCTTAAAATAACGGAATAAATAAAAATATCTAAAAATTCATTTCTCCGTAAAATATGTAGATTGTGGGTTGGATAGATCATCTCCCTATCCTCTCAGAGTGGTGCTGAGGCCACTGCATTAGTACACCAAATGCATCTTAGTTCGATCGTCTGTTGCATGGAAAAAGGATCAGACTTACGCTTCAGGGGATTTCAGGAACAATAAAATATTAAAGTTCAAAAACCATTCAAATCAATACTTCACGTCCAATAAATATATATATATTAATGGCTGTTCAACGTCTGTATCGATAACTGCATGAAATAACTGAAAAACTTAAGAATGGGAGCAAAAATGGGTGATTTAAATGTCAATTGTCTTTTGTATGCTGACGATGCCGTACTTTTTGCTAACAACAAAGAGGAACTGCAATTCTTAGTAAAAAAGGTCTACTATGTATGCAAGGGAAGCGATTTGCTGTTGAATGTCGATAAATTGAATGTGATGGTTTTTGAAAGAATTGAAAGTATGACTAAATGAGAAATCACTGTGAATGGAGTTATACTAAAACTAATAGAGGAATTTGTGTATCTGGGAAGTATGTTTACTGAGGATGGAATGCCTGAGAAAGATATTGAAAGGAGGGTGAGTGCCGGGAACAGAGTGAACGGTGAACCTTAATAAACCTTGGCAAATAAATGTTTGTCACAAGAGGCAAAATTAGCAGTTCACAACGGAGTCCTGGTCCCGACCCTGATGTTTGGGAGCGAAGTATAAAAACAGCGATGAAAGTAGGCTGAATGCTGTAGAAATTCGATCTCTCAGGCGAACAAGTGGTAAAACAATGTACAAAAGATGCACAAATGTTGAGATCCCTACATTATGTAAGGCTGAGACAAGCATTATCGACAAAATCAAGAAAGGAGCTCTGCGCTGGTTTGGACATGTAGAACGAATGGACAGCGAAAGAACTGCTGAGAATATTTACAATGCGAATGCTGATGGATGCAGAAATAGAGGAAGACCGAGAAAGACATGGCATGACCAAATCCAACAAATACTTGAAGATGGACTTGTCAAAAATCGGAATAATCGGCGCGCATGCATGAGAAGATGTATGAATGTAGAGTAAGCGAGATCTGTGTTTGCACACAAATCTCGCTTATTCTACATTCATACATCTTCTCATGCATGCGCGCCGATTATTCCGATTTTTGATATTTTTGCAGATAGAGTGATGATAAAATGCGTTACAGTTCTCTTTACTTTTTTAAGTAAAAGAGCTGAAACCTTCATTGATGTAGGTAAGATTCATCTGGCTGAATTATTTCATCTACAAGGCAACGCCTGAAATCCAGCCCGTCTACAAATTTTTGGAAATACTTAAAAAGTTCTTGGTCAAACTAACTGGGCTGGCATTCTTAACTATGTTATAGCGCGGTATAACGTGTATTTATTCACTAAATACGGGCTATACCGCGCTATAAATATGTTCAGAATAGCGGCCCAGGAATACGAAGTATAAAATAGAAAAACTGTTTTCAGGCGTTGCCTAGTATGTGAAACAATTCAGCCAAATGACACCCAGTTACAAAAATAAAGTTTTCAGCTCTTTTACCTTAAAAAAAGTCAACAGATGGAAGGTTGAGGAAATGTAGATGATTACACATAGGCAGACTGGTGAACATTACACAGTGTGTAAAGTGGCCACTTAAACCAGCCAGTGACAAGTCATGAGTTAATGTCAAGACATCCATATTATTTCTCAAAAATCTATTCCCTCTCTGTTTGCAACAAATTTAGTTTTTAACTCCTTAGAGAGAAAATCCAGCTTGTCTACAAATATTGGGATATACCATTCATAAGCAATAAGTAATATGAATAAGTAAAAGGTACTTATATGCACTCACAACTACCAATATGGAAGTATGATATTGGAAGCAAGTTACTAATACAAGTACACTATGCAATGACCCCACTAGAGACTTTCTACTTGCTAACCAATAATATTGCCTTCATTAATTCGTAAACGGTCTTATCTCCAATATCAACCAATAAACATGGAGAATCGATCCAATTTAGCGACAGGCTAAAGGGTTTCAGAACAGTTGTGCCTAATTAAAATATGGATTTATTTGTTCAGTGTTCAATCTTTAATTTATTGAAACATAACCAGGTAACAGGCGTCTCTCGTAAATAGAACAAAAAAAAGAGTAATCGAAATGACGTATAATCGCATTTACATAAATGTTCGATATTTTACCCATTATTTTATGTTCGGTATGTCACCAGATTTAGGTACGAGTATAACAAGATCCATTATATTTGGATATCACAACAATATTTTCAAGCCTGGGTGTTCTGTTTAATTCAGATCTATGAGACCAGTCCTGAGGACAAAACACTGAAGATTTACAAATGATTTACAAGCTCAGTGTCTTTTTTATATTTTTAATTTGTTAAAAGACTATTAAACTAAGCCATAAAATTTTTCGTGTTAATTTTTATGTATCGTATTTCAGCGGTATGATTTTTTAAAGTTTTGTATTTCTGAAATAACTCCGCTTGTGACGTCAGAGGTTCTTCTCTATCAGTTCTTTAGATTAGTTCGCTTACGGTAAGAAAACTCGATATCCTGCACAGTTCTCAAATCATATGAACCAGTGACGTAATTTAAAGTAGTGCGCTTTTATTAAAATATTGATTTTTGAATGATTTTTTCCGTACATTTTCAAGAAACTTTGCCGTACGATTTTATGCTCTAATTTTGACCGTCCGCAAGAAATCATTTTTAGTATACAATTTAAAAAAAAATGTAAGTCACAAAATGATTATTACGAAATATGATACTGTAATAACAGAATATTTTTTTGGTTTCTTAAAAACTTATTTATTTATTTTTTGCACTACAAAAGGCCAAAACGCCTAATTACAGTGGTGTCACAAACCAGCATTATCTGTTTAAGCCTTATCAAGCTTGAGTCAAAAAACGCAATTTATTTTTATGATCTCATTGGGAATCGAACCCGGAACCCTCCGTGCGTCAGTCAAGCGTCTTAGCTATATATTTTATTTTATTTACAATATAATATATTTAGGTTACTTTTAATTAAGACACATATCCCAACTCCATAAAACCAAATTCAAGTGTTGAGTTGAACGAATATCTGTATAACACCTTTACAATCAATATCACCATATACATATATTGTACTAAACAATTAAATTATGTGGGTCTCTATTAGTATTGGTAGATGCCTTTACATACTATATAAATATTATGACATGCATGTCATATTTTGATTGAATAAACCATTTATTTGGTCGCACTTTGAAGCTTCGAAACGGTTTATGCATAACGAAGGTGCATCATGAAACGTTTTCCATAAAAATAACACAATAATAACTTCATATTTAAAGAAAATGTGCTTCAAACTGTTTTATTTAACACTGTTTTGCAAATCGTTTTTTACATCCAACAATGTTTGAGTATGTCCAAATGCTTGTAGACTGGCTGGATTTCCTCCTTAGGGAGTTATTTCAATGCCTAGACTTCCATATTCCATTTTCAAAAATGTTTTCCCTCTTTGTTGAAATAAATTTAAATATGGGAGGAAATCCAGCCAGTCTGCAAGCATTTGGACAAACTCAAACATTGTTGAATTAACTACCTGGTAAAAGAAGAAGTATGAAAAGTTTTGAGGCGTTGGCTAGTAGGTGATTTGGTTCAGCCGGATGAATCTCACCCGCGCGATAAAGGTTTCAGCTGTTTTACTTCACAAAAGTCAACAGATAGAAGAGTTGAGGACATGTGGATGTTTAAACATGGGCAGAATGGTGAATGTAACGCAGTGTGTAAAGTGGCCACCTAAACCAGCCAATGACAGGTCATAAGCCCCGTAAATGCCTAGACTTCCATATTCCCTTCTCAAAATTGTTTTCCCTCTCTGTTGAAACAAATTTAAACGTTTATTACATACTTATAAAGGGATGTGCATTTACGGGACACCGTCAACTTTCTTGAATAAAGATCCCTCGCACAGAGAGAGTGACGAGTGTTGAGGAAGTCGGGCATCAGTCATCCTAGGTTAGGTGAAGTAGTGTCGCGCACCCAATGTTGACAGGTGGCGGGCGGTATCGGCCCCAAGCGTCAAGCTGTCTGCTCTGCTTTGTGCTGTGTACCGTCCAGTTTACAAACAGGAATGTTTTCGTAAATTATTTTTTATCTCCGCCGAGTCTCATACGTTGCACTATTTTATCTGTAAGGAGCCTTGCAGTTACGTATGTATTTTCCAACGGGTATATTATTTTTATTATTCATGGCATGTAGCGCGGAGAAACATTACGTACATCTTAGTTCGATCAGGGCTTTTCCTTCTACAACTTCGGAATTGAATTTTTCGACAGTGTTACATAAAAATGTTTTCAACGCGTGATAGTTAAAAAATCGTGCATTTTTTACAAATTTCTTTCATTAACATGTTTGTTTTATCCAAACAGCAACGAATCAGTACTGTTATTCGAAATAATTACTAAAAGCAAATGTAATAAAACAAGAATTAATTTGTACATTAATAATATTAATGTCAATATTATATTTGGACGATAAAGATGATATAGTTACGTACTAATTTTTAAAATGTCGTTTACAGCGTTTATTACCAAGAAGAAGAGCAATTAGGAAGTTCAGTGGCTTTTTTTATTTGTTAATAGACTATTAAACTAAGCGACATTTTTTTTTTTAAATATCTATCGTATTATCAGCGCTGTGATTTTTTAAAGTTTTTTATTTCTGAAATTACTTCGCGTGTGATGTCTCAAGTTCTCGTCCGTCTTCTCGGTTATTTCTGCCGTTTGGTCCGTTGTCTTACCGTAGAACGGAAATCTTTCACAACTCTCTTATCATTAGTCGATTCATATGAACTAGTGACGTCGTTCGAAGTAGTCCGTTTTTCTTAAAACCTTTTTTAATATTCTTTTCGTTGGTACATTTTTAAAAAACTTTTCCGTACAATTTAATGCTCCAATTTTTACCGCGCATAAAAAAATATTTTTCGTGTACAATGAGGAAGTTGAGTGTATTTAAAAAATATTTAAATTTTTTTAATTGACTATTAAACTACGCCAATTTTTTTTTCTTCATTTTTTATATATCGTATTATCAGCGCTTTATTTTTTTAAAGTTTTGTAATTTCTGAAATAACTCCGCGTGTGACGTCAGAGGTTCTCTTCCGCTTATTCTCGATCAGTTCCGCCCATTAGTCCATTGGCTGTAAGCAAACCGGAAATCTTCTATAACTCTCGTATCGATGGTTGATTCATATGAACCAGTGACGTCCTTCAAAGTAGTTAGTTTTTAATAAAAAAATATTTTTTATTTTTGTACATTTTCAGGAAACTTTAGGTACAATATAAAGCTTAAATTTTTACCGCGCGCAAGATAATATTTATTAACATTAACATTTTTAACACAAGCATTTTTTTATTTTTTTTCACCACAACAGTCCTGGAGGCCTAATTACAGTGGTGAATTACATCACAGAGCACCCAGGCTTGAAAAAATCACATTTTTAATTTTTGTGTTCTCACCGGGAATCGAACCCGGAACCTTCCGTGCGTGAGTCAAGCGTCTTGACCACTACACCACGGAGGTCGCCAATATTGTTTTCGATTCTCTTAGGGCTATAATAATAATCCAGTAGGTGTTCATAATGTAATTCAAAACGCTTTCATTTAATAAAATAAGGAAAATATTTTATCGGTCTCGTCCATTCTCAAAATTTTACGATAAATAAGAGCAAGCTCTTCTATACTTTCAGTGTTACAGAACAGCATTTTTCATTCATTGTATTTGATAATATATAATAATTTTTGTAACAAACTAATTCTAGAGCATTTTCGTTTTCAGGCCTTAGACATATATTTTGTCACATAGTATATACTGGACGAAAATATACCTGTTTTTGAAATATCTTTATCGTACCATAAAATTAATCGATACATTCTAGTTTTTTTTTATCAAACCTTTAATCGTCATGGTGAAGCAGATATGCATTTACCGTTTACTGCGCTATCAAAATGTGCATAATATTATCTCCTCACATGTATCGTAGATATTTTTATTAAATAATTATGTAGAAGCATTATAAAGGCTTCAAGGTTTCAAGTCGATGTGGTTGTCAATGGAAACATTTCTGTTTATTTAGATAATTCAGAATTACAATTCCCAACCCTGATACAGCGAACAATTCCAAGAATTTGCACATGGTTTATTTATCTATAAAATATTATAATAATAAGTTGTTCTTAGATACTCGAATTCAGGTTTTGTGCATCCATTGCAGTTTGGAAGTTCCACGTACTAAACTTTGTAAAATGAGTCGTCCCCATAAAACGAGGTTAGTGAAGTGTTTCTTAAAGTTAATTCGCCAGAACATTTAATGGAGGCATAATGATAAAATTAACAAACCAGCTCAACCTGTGAATTTTGTCATGGGATTCCGTAAGTACGCAAGATATTTAATATCTCGACGATATTTCGACTTTTTATGAGACTTTTCTTGAACTTTTAATACTTACATAATAAGCTTCAAGTAAATCCGAATATAATTTATGCCACCCCCACACCCCGCTTAAAAACATTGTAGGTAACATTTGGGTGCTTTGCCGAGAAATTTAAACAAAAACACGGATACAATAAATTGATTTATGTTACTGTGGTTTTGATTAGAACTCTGGTTATGGCTAAGTTATGTATTAGCTCTATAGATACTTAATTCATGAACTTTATATAGATTTAGTACGTGACTTAGCTATATATTTTAGAAAGCTTCTTGTAAAATACACACAAAAATTCAGTACCGTGCCTTTTATATCATTGGTTGTGGATGGGTGTCAGAATATACTATAATACTCGTATATTCGTAAACACATATTTAATATATTTGTCCGGGTGCAAAGTAACGTGGTATATTATAAGATAAATATCTACTGATCTATAACTCGCCACAAGTTATGAAATGATAAGGTGTAGCCATGTCACAATGCGATTCTTATTTTCCTTTCCTAAAAATAACATAATACAGTCATATGAAAACATTATTTTTCCGTTCCTATTTCGTGTAAACTTTTTATAAAAGGTACTTAATGTTATTATTTTATTTGTACAGCACCTTTTATAAGTATAAGGACGTATTCTATTATTTTTTGTTACGACTCATACATAGGCCTTATAATGTACCATTGGTTCAGTAAAGTAGCGGTGTTTGGTGGGTTACTATTTAAGTTTATATTGCATAAGCAGCTAATGCTCCCTTACTGAGCTTAAAATAGGATCAAAACGAAATATTTTCCTGATAAGCAACTTTTTCTAAATAAGCTCTTGACGACATACTATAGAGACCTGTGAATTATTTTATGACGGAGATACCTTACCCGGGATATTTTAGTTTCAGTGTGGATTAATTGGCAAAAAAGTACATATAATTTACATGCTATAGTTTAGTGATGAGTATAAGCTGGTAGTCGCATATCAAAAATATTTAATATGCGACTTTAAAGTTGAGATTTTGAGATTTGAACTGATTAGATGCCTACCTAAAATCAATTAACGACGAATTTGTGTCGTTTACTTTCTCGCTGCTTGGTTTCGGATTTATATTAATCTTCTAATATGGCTACGGTATTCCAATGAGCTGATGCGTCCATCAGTCTTCACGTTAGTTAGTCGGTAGAGCTATTTATAGCAGTACTTGGTACAGCACGAAGCGATATCCACTATCTACCGTCTGTGTCTGCTGCACATCTCGCCGCGCCGCCGCGCCGCGCCGCACGACTACACGCCTCGCCGAGCGGGTTCCAGATTCCAGATAATAATATTATATTAAGCTGTAAGTTGCGTACGTACTATTTTAAGATCGAACCAGAACATGAAAACCCGTTGCATTTTCAACCTGATATAACAACTCGTAATACTGAGCAATGGTGAAATCAATACCCTTTTAAAGAGAAAAATGGTGTCAACATTCTCGTGATTATACCTATTTATATGTATCTAGATGTGGTTACATACATAACAACCTTACTTATGTGTATTGATGAAACTAACCGAATTTCAATAATTTAATAATTCCAGCTTCGAGCTATCACCAAAACACATATTTATGTACAGTACATTTACATTTTGTTTGTAAACCTATATTAACTGATGCGCATAAGAATGTAGTATTTAAACCAATCATATATAAATATATATGTACACAAAATTGAAAAATACCACAGTACCTACGTAAATACGTAAGTCAACTACCTATAGGCTGAATGGTTAATTTTCACAGTGTTAACCCAGCCGATGACAGATCATACGCTTTGAAAAAATGCATAGACTTCTATATTATCTACAGCTTCATCTCAGTAAAAAAAAACAAATATTTTGATTGAATTTGCTTATTTATAATACTGCATATAAATCGCTGATACTCAAATGTAAATAATACAATTAGAAATATGTAGTCAGAATAAAAATGTTACAGAATTATTTAGTTTAATAAGTAATAACAAATAATACTATTAACAAAAAGCGATTGGTAACTAATAAGATACGTTGACGTTATTTATCAATACTAACACACACAGACACAGGAGAAGAAAAAGTAGAAAAATAAAATAAATATAAAAATCTTTGATACAAATAGATGATGAATAGACTCAAAAAAGATCCATATAGTCGACCATTTTCTGAAAAACAATAATGGTAAGCATTGATGTTTCAAAGGAAATAAGTGTTTTTGTATTTGAATTATTAAATAAAAAAACAGATTAGTTGGTACTAATTGAGAATCCTGAAAATTAGGCGCGCGTTTATGAGATATAAAAACACTCTATGTTAAGATGTATTTCTGTCTAGATAGTATCCCGAGTGTTCTTACTTCTTCTTAGTTTTTTTGGCTTTTTTCACCCCTAACTAGGGTGTTCTAGCCAGTGTCAAGTTTAAAAATCCCGAGTGTTCAAAAGTTCAATTTCAGTACTTGTCTACTAGGTTCGAAAATTCAGTGATAAATATTAAGTACTTTAATGTGAAAAAATAGGAATTATTTTTTGTTTACCTTTCTTCCTAGTTGGCATCTCGTGACTGCGGATTGTGAGCACCATCTCGTATTTTCGAGACTGCAGTCCTCCAACTGCCTCGGCATTCCACATTTCTGAGAGCTTCCGCAAACAAAGTGCCTGCTGCAGTTTTTATCTGGTTCGATCAGCGCCAGTGCATGGGAGATCTTCCTTGTCCCTTCTTTCATCTACGCTGCCGACCACAACAAGCTTCTTCGGGCAGGAGAATTTGTCTGATACATATGGTTTTCTCGAGCTTCTCGGCCAGCTTCAGTCTCTAAAAAATTGAGGCGTCGGTGCATCTCAGCTTCAGTTCCTTAATAATGGAGGTATCGGAGCGTTTAGCTGTCCAGGGTATCCTTAGCATACGCCTTCAGCATCACATCTCAAAAGCATATATGATGTTGGGTTCTTTTGCACTTATTTTCCGACTGATATAAAACTTAAAAGGCTAAAGTTCTGACCAACTGCATCTTTGTCGCTTTCAATATGCCTCTATATCTTTCCATATCATTTCCAAGCTTGCCATCGCAGTTTTTTCCATCCCAGCTCTTATTTTGATTGGTGTTGCTTTTATCCATTATCCAAGAACCGAGGTAATTCAATTCACGGACAACCTCGAGTTCGGTTAATGTATATGTCCTGGTGACTTGACGATTACGATCTACAACAAGTATTTTTGTTTCACTTTGTTAATATCCAGACCTATTTTCCTCCTCTCTTCCCAAACTCTTGATAACAGTTTAGCCATTTCAAACTCTAATGTAGCAATCATTGTTGTATCATCGGCATAGCTTACAAAATACTCTCAAGGGAAATGCCATATAATTTCAAAAGAAATATTCAACTTTATAATAATGTGGGTGGAAGTAAAAACGCAGACAGAATGGTGAATGTTAAACAATGTGCTAAAAGTGATCATTTTAATCAGCCAATGTCAGACCAAAAGGCATGTAAATTCGTGGACGTCTATATTCCTTCCCTGAGAGTTTGTGCATCTCTGTTGAAACGTAAGTGTTATGTCTAATAAATAAAATAATTTAATTCTGTGAAATTTCCCGCATTGGTACTTTGAGCAAGGCTATTAAACTTATGTTTGAACATGTGACGCGTTTCACAACTCTTAAAACGGACCGGTTGAGAAGACAAATAATGTAAATAGCCGAGCAGAAAGAGGTGTGTACATATAGTGAGTGCGTAGTGTTTTGGAAAGTTGATAGGGCAATGGTGCCAGCGTGTCTGTGAAGGGCGACTTCCATTATAATACTATAAACTAAGTAGGTACCTACTACTACTACTACTACTACATGGTATACTACTACAGGTGAGGATGGCTGTACCAGCTAACGCAACCCGCGCTTGCGCTCGTGCCTATTGCGTAACTTCTCTTCTGTCCAAACTAAAACGATAAAAAATTAAACCTCAGCTTAAGAAGTAAATTCAAAATACATAACTGTATGTTAGGGCCGGTAGTCGCACTGAAAAAAGATAAGTTTATTTCGACCATTTCGTCAAAATGGGTGGTATAACAAGTTGCTTTTAACTTCGTTCATGCAACCCATTTTTATCGATTTTATTTTTAAATTTGCAACATTTATTTGCAAAATTATTTTGATAGCAACTTAACTACCCCTTAATATTTCATTTGAAGCAAATAAAAATCAGTTTCGTTGCACGAATATTTCTAAACAATGGAGCTGAAACCTGCAGTGATGAGTGATGGAGAATTAATTTATTTTAAGAACTGTGCAATAACTATCATTTGTGTAATGTACACGAAAGCAAGATTATTAGTATTGCGCTTTGAAATAATGAAATATTGCAGTAAAAGTCTCCTACTTTCCAGAAAAACCTGGCCGGGAATTTAGCCTGGTGCATCAGACAAGATTGGAAAACGCGCTATCAATTTTGTTTTTTTTCCGCTTAACCTTTTTATTCAATAGAATAAAACACATTCGATTTGTTAAATGAATTACTGGTTGTTTTTTTTTTGTACGACTTTCTGATTAGATAACATGTCTTTATCTCAAATTAATGTTTTATAAATTTCTCTCAGGGTACTTAATATTTTGTCATTTTCGGAGATCCTGATATACCTAAATATGTGATATAAATATCAATTTTATGGTTTTATTCATAAAAGTTGACAATATATTTATTTATTGCAATTTGCAACGCCGGTTACATCACAGGAACGGGCGGGTTAAGATATATATTTTTTTCAGTATCTAATACCCAATTATCAAATAAAATCAACATAACATATTAACTGTACTCACAAATAATGAACAAACGTATGCAATAAAAATACGTAGCTTCATATACCGGTATCGTTGGTAAATGCAATATCAGAATATTATTTTACATTCAAGTTAGATGTTGATACCGGAAATGTTATAACCTATTTTCAAAGTAATTCAGTGCCTTGCCATGGGGCAAAGAATAAAGTATAATATTTCCTCGAAAGGTAGGTTCTCATTCCAATGTACATATGTTCATACGTATATTATACTTATTTGAGTAATGATCGAACATAAAAGGTATACATACTATATTTTCGTCAGTTCTTTTTTTCACCACAACAGACCAGGAGGCCCAATTATTGAATTTGCAATTGTAATCTTAAAAATTCCTTGGGGTGTGAAATTTAACTTCATGTACAATCATTTGAACATACTCAAAATATTTAGTACAGTTATTTTTATCTATTTTTTACTGTTGCATTTTCAAACAATAATACGTTTTTTTATACTTTTTCTCCTTTATATAGAGGATTTAAACTGCCCCGCGGTCCAATGGTCAAGGCGTTTGCCTACCATTTAAGAGGTTTCAAGTTTGGTTCTCGGCATGTTTATATCAAATATTTCTTTATAAATATGTTTTTACCCTAGAATTTTTCATAGGACCTGGGTGTGGCATCAAAAAAGTATTGATCACCTTACATTCATTTAATTCAACAAGAATGATCAAGATACGCCGTTGTTGGTGTACTGATGCAGTGTCCTATTCATCATTACGTACGAAAAGGTAATTATGATAATTTAGAACAGTGATTCCCAAAGTGGTCTATATTGACCCCCAGGGGTCTATGATAACCTGCAAGGGGTCTACTTTAACGAAAATAAAAATTTTGGGTCCATGAAATGAAAATGGGGGTCCACGATAGTGCATCTCAACATACACTGATAGTACTTCTGTACTTCTGGCTGCAAAAAAACATACCCGTTACTTATTCTGTATTATGTAATATAGCGAGGAAATTTTTAATTTCCTTTCCATCGTCATACCTAGTGGAAAAGGGGTTCAGCGTTGTTACCAATCTCCTAACAAAAACAAGAAACAGACTGGACATCATTGGCCGAGGAGATTTAAGATTAGACCTGACAAAATTGACGCCAAATGTTGATAATTTATTATTAAAGCATCAGGTTCATCCTTCCCACTAAAAACATTTACTTATTGCTTAGTTTATTTTATGTTACGTTTATTTTATATAACAGATACAAAATTTTATTTTGAGTAGTTTTAATTAAAATTCAATTAATAAATGTAAAAAAAACGAAACAAATGGTTGAAGAAGCGAGGAAGGCGCGGCCGTGTGGTTGACGGTGTATCAGATACCCCCTCTCCCTCCTCGTTTCTCCCCTGCAGAAGTAAGCAACCGTTCGTTTTTTTCTAATATTTTTTTTAGATTTTAGTCGTTCTAAAAAAATATTCTAATGTGCCAATTGTTCATACTGATCATCGTGGTTTCGGATGTGACAGGGTTTAAAGAACATCCTGTATACTAATTGTACTATAAGCTAATTTAAGAAATAAATAAAAAGAAAAAAATGAGTCTCATATATTAATGAATATATAGGAATGAGAACCTACCTACGAGTATTTATCGAGGAAATATTATAATTTATTATTTAGCCTATGGCAAGGCAATGAATTACGTGGTTTGAAAATTGGTTACAACATTTCCTATCACATAGGTATCAACGTAACGGTCACCCTATTGTAAATTCGTTTTCCTCCCTTCCTGGAGAGGGGTCTCTCTTTATTTTAAATAATTGCTTGCGCGAGATTAAACATTGTTTAGTTATAATCGGTGCGTGTTGGCTAGTTAGCTTAACATTTTTATGCAACTACTTGGAGGTAATATATAGTGGGATTTAAATGTGTAATTAGTGTCAAAGAGACGATTACATCTCAATACTAGCAGACATATTTAAGTGGTTATATATAAATATACATTTATTGACATAATTGAAATATTTGACCACAATTTTAATGCTTTCAAAATTTTTAAAACAATCAGTTTTAGTTCAAAGTAAGTTTAGTCCGCTCAACTTACGTTTATAATTAACGAAATTCTAATGCGACTGACACTTAATTTTTAAACATGGGTTTGTATTAGGTGCATTGCAAGTTATCTTAATAAATTTGCACTTAAACCAACCTTGGCAAATAAATGTTTCTCGCAAGAGGCAAAATTAGCAGTTCACAATGGAGTCCTGGTCCCGAACCTGATGTATGGGAGCAAAGTATGGACTTGGAAAAACAGGTATGAAAGCAGGCGGAATTTTGTCGAAATGCGATCTCTCAGGTGAATGTGTGGTAAAAGGTAAAACTATGTACGATAGATGCACAAATGTTGAAATCCGTTATGTAAGGCTGAGACAAGCATTATCGACAAAATTAAGAAAGGAGCTCGGCGCTGGTTTGGACATGTAGAATGAATGGACAGCGAAATAACGGCTAAGAATATTTACAAAGCGAATGTTGATGGATGCAGAAATAGAGGAAGACCGAGAAAGACATGGCATGACCAAATCCAACAATTACTTGAAGATGGACATGTAAAAAGTCGGAATAATCGGCGCGCGTGCATGACAAGATGTATAAATGCAGAGGAAGTGAGATCTGCATGCAAAGATAGAGTGATGTGGCGTTCTATCCTCTCTGCCTACCCCTACGGGGAAATAGTGTGATAGTTTGTTGTTGTTGTTGAATTAATTATAGAATTAAATAAAGAATATAGAATTAAAATATTAATTAATTATATTAATTAAATATAGAATCCCTTCCAAAGTTTAAAGCGGCTTTGAGGACTTGGATCAGCATGGAAAATACAGACATACACCTAGCAAGTCGTACAACAGCATATTCTAAACTTAATTACATTGTTTATGTCATTTTCCTGTTATTTCTGTATGATTTTTAATGGCATTGTCATATTTGTGTTTGTATACCAAAAAATTCACCAAAAACAATAAAAAAGGAATGGCCCACGCTCAGACGTTTAAGTCTTTGTAAGCATTTTTCCAAATTTAAGGCTATGTTTATTTTTAGAATATGTATTTTTTCTCTTTTTCTCTTCTAATGTTTAATATGTAATTTAATATGTAATTTAATATGTAATTTAATATGTTTAATATGTAAAATATGTAATTTAATACATGCATAATATGTAACAGTATGGAAAAATAAACAAAAAAAAAAAAAAAAATTACAACTTGTTGGAAATGTACTTGAAAATTAAAATAATTACGTAAATTATCAAAACACAAAAATTATTTTTTTATTTTAAAAAATTCAACTCGACATTGATTTTAAATTTGTCATCTAGTTTACATTTCAGCACCTAATGAATATACGTAGTTCCAGAAATATTGTTTTCCGACATCGGATAATATCAAGGTCACCTGGACCTGCAGACTTTGCCGGGTACAGGTCCAGTAATACTAACGCTGGTGCATAATGACCCTAAAGGCAATAGTTATGCTCATTACCCGACCCTCTTCAAAATCGCAGATTATTTTAAACGTGTCATATTTACAAAAAAAAGAACTCATCAAACAACTTTGTTGATATTTTTTTTAAATGCCTGTCGCAGTAGGTGAAATTAGTCGAATAAATGGAGTTCAGAACTCCATTTTTTCGGTACGTAAGGCATGTGAGCGAAGTATGGAATCGGGAAAACAAGAATGCAAGTACGCCGAATTTTGTCGAAAGAACGGCTAAAAATATTTGCGATGCGAATGTTGATGAATGCAAAAATCGAGGAAGATGAAGAAAAATATGGCATGACCAAATTGAACAATTATTTGAAGATGGACATTATTACAAGTCGGAATAATTAACGCGCGTGCTCAAGATGATGCATGAATATAGAGGAATATGTATGTATGCAAAAAGGAGTGATATGGCGTTCTATCCTCTCTGCCTATCCTGACTGGGAAACAGCGTGACGGTTTGTTTGTTTGTGTTCAAAATATAGTGTGTGTAATCCTTGCTCCCGCAATAAGCAAAGTGCAATTCTTACTTTTTCTATTATTCATTCATTTTCCCAGTATAAAATTTCGTTCATAATTATGTATGATTACGCAGTCGATTTAGGCCATCCTCGACCTAAATGTTCTTGATGAATTTCGATATTAAATATATGTTCTTTCTTTTTTCTCTGCTGCATTTATTTTTTTATATTTTAAAACTACTTTAAATTACTTGTATTGTATATGTATATAAAATCTAAATACTGCTGCTCTTACTATAATGTGTCATTAATTTTGAGGATGTTTTTTTAAATTTACTAAAATTTATTGTCTTATATTATTTCATTTAAAGATTCTTCTCATCGTTTCTTTGAATCCTATAAAATATGGATGTGTATATGTATGTTTTTCCTTTTTAAAAATATTTTTTTATATCTGAGCATGTTTTTCACTCTTCATTTAAATTCTTACCTTTTACTTACTTTTACAAAAAAAAATCTTTATTTTTAATATTATTTCCATTTGTAAATACTAACTACAAACTTTTAAATAACTTTTTTCACTTTAATTTTAATTTTTGAACGACTTCCATCTATGTTTTTTTTTCCTTCCCTTTTTTGTACTTACATTGATAACCTACATAATATAAACATATTACAACAGAGATAAAGAACATTTCAGAGAAGGTAATATAGAAGTCTAGGCATCTACAGGGCTTATGACCTGTCAATGGCTGGTTTAAGTGGCCATTTTTAATTTCTATAGAAATATAGAAATTGAAAAAATAATATTTTTAGGCGTTGTTTAGTATGTAGGTGAAATAATTCAATAAGATGAATCTCACCAGCATAAATAAAGGTTTCAGCTCTTTAACTTCACAAACATCAACAGATGAAAGAATTGAAGGAATATAGATGTTCAAATATAGGCAGAATGTTGAATGTTACACAGTGTGTAAAGTGGCCACTTAAACCAGCCATTGATAGGTCATAAGCCCTGTAGATGCCTAGACTTCCATATTACCTTCTCTGAAATGTTCTTTATCTCTGTTGTAATATGTTAATATAAACGTCTCCCCAGGGAGTTGAATCCAGTCCTTGTCTACAAAAATTTGGACAAACTCAAAATATTGTTTACATAATATAATTATCATATAATATGGAAACTTCACTGGTCCATTAGAGTTAAGTATTACTGTGTAAAATATAAAACTATGTAACCGTGCTGTATGTTTCCTGAACAAAAGAAGATAAAAAATAAATAAATAAAAAAAATTAAAAAATATATTACTTCCTGAAATGTTATAACTGAACACTTAATATACCTACTCTAACATTTATAAAATTATTATATATTCTAAAAAACGGAAGCGTTATTCGTTGAGTTTCATAGCCATGTGTTGGTTTTGTTTTATTTTCTTACGTTTTGGACCATATTGCCAGAGTCTATCATCAGTCTAAACGTGTTTTTTACTCTCAACTCTTTGAGTCACAGAATTTTATTAAAAAAAATAATAAATAACTATTATTTCTTTGATTATTGAGGATAAAAAAAATACTTAAAAAATGGAAAACGCTTTTCCAGGTGGTATAAATTTGATTCACCGTGCCAGTAAGGGATTAAACAACTCCTCAAACCAGTCAGAGACTAGTGTCTTATTATTTTTCTTGCGGTCATTACCTTATCAGGTCCCCCTGACGTTGGCGATCACTACGGCGAAAGCATCTCATTCCTGCGCTAGTCTTATATTCCACAGCTAGGACGACTGCTCATTGAATGTATTTGCCATAGTAATTCCCGGGGAAATATGACCAGAGTGGTTTCCCATTGTCTTCTCTGAGTAGTGACTTACGTTAGCGAAAATGTAATATCTGTATTGTATTATCAATATTATAATTAATATTTACCAAGGTTCTACTATAAAACATTAAATATGTAATACGTTTTTATACCACTATGCATCAAAGAGTTAACCTTTAATTGTAAAATCGATTCAATACATCGTAAATTTAGTAGTGTTTTATTTTGTAAGTTTAAAATCGAATTCTACGTTTTCGTATCATTACTTCTAAAATCAACTGGTTTACCCTTGTTAAATTAATAAATTCTTCCAAATCATCTCTTTCCCAAATGCTGACAAGCCTCTTAAATAGAAGCTTAGCGGGTTAGGCCTTTAAAAAAAGCTTTATATCTAAAAATACGTTCAAATAACATCTCAAACTGGGATGAATATAATAATTATATAAACAAAGAATTGATAATTATAGTAATGTATTTTTTATTTCGTGGGATGTATAGTTAAATAAGTACTAGATTATTAACATGTCATTACAGTTCGAGTTTTCGCAGATCGCGAACGTATCGAAATGATAATATATTGATTAGGATTATGCAAATTGGATCTATTTTAAATCTGCGGCGCCATTACGAAACTGCTTCTCGCGTGTTCACCTCTACTTGTTTACGGTTTGAAAGGTAATTGATGTCCTTCAGCTATGTCAGCCAGAGTAGATTGTCGCCGCGGGCCGCAGGACTCGCCGAAGGAATGTAGTTCTACTACACTCCTCACCCTCGCCATCACCCTCACACACTCATCTCTCCTCATGAATCAGAAAATCACTTGTCTGAAGATATCTGATTTACTCGAAATGCCCACTCATCTCTTTTGTTTGACAATCCATCTCAGACATCATGCCGTAACAGCATCCTCTACTCCAAGCTTATGGTCGACAAATAAATTCTGGACACAAAACGATTCACATTTTCAAAATGACGAATGACAAATGTTGCATTCATTTAAATAAAATGTAATGCCAATTAATAATGTAGGTTCTAACGTATTTATTTTTTGTTAAATATGCCACTGGATAGCAGGGACGAACCGTGTATAAAAGCAAATATGCGCAGCTTACCATTATTTTTGACTATCCGTAATAATGTTTTACGGTAACTTAATTTACAGAAAAACAAACAAATAATTACTGTCTTATAAATCATTGCCGTATTTTTCTCCAAATATTAATAAAGCGCGCCCAGCGCCAGCAATTAGCCAAGGAAATAGCCGATTACTCCAACTTATACATACAAATAAGTGTACTATATTTTGAACATCTTAAACCCAGTGGCGGGATTTTTCTCCTAGAATAAACTTTCAGATTTGACAAATTCTTTAAAGATTCTCGATTTGGAAAACAGTATTTCAAATATTATTTCTTAAGGACTGTTTTTCTTTGAGATGATAGTTTTGACATATGACTCGCCACACATGTGGCGCTTGACGCGGCCGTTTTTGGCATTATTCATTTCTAGAACAAATCGACCAGTTGACATTTCAATCGTGAAGCTAGGGTTTCCTGGGACAGCGGTGCCCGTATCTTAACGGCCGTAGTGAACGGTGATGCGGTGGACAGCCGTCGTAGTGGTGACTAGCGAGTGGTTTTATTTTTTAACGGTGTTATCAACACCATTTTTATAGGAAACCACTCTCTAGTCACCGTTACGACGGCTGTCAACCGCATTAATGTTCACTACGGCCGTTAAAATATGGGCACCGCTGTCCTAGGAAACCCGAGCTTAATGAGGAATACCTTATACTGGCTGACAGAATACCTTTTTTATAAACTTTTATATAAGTTATGTGTTGAATTAATGGATAATATCGCTACACAATATAATATATCACGAAGTTATGTCGTTTGAGTTGGTTTCATAGATGGGAGTTGTTGTGTTACATAGAACCCCAGAAAAAATAGCTATATATACTTTATAGGTACAAATAAATTATATATTTTTTAAAGCTTACCTGCAAATAAAATCACCGTTCGTCTCTGCTGGATATTGTATTAAATGCATTTATTATCATAAGGATGTAAATTGAGGAGTGAGGACATCGCTGAAGTAGGCAGATGAAAACCCTGCAAAACAATACGATTCATGAAAAGTCGTATAACTGTGTTTTTAAACCTAAATATTCCATTCATTCAAATAAAAAATCCTGCCAATTAATAACATGGGTTTTAGGTACCCCTTTTTGGTCAAAAATTGCCCTCTGGATAGTGTTATTATTTTATATGCATTTATTATATTATGTAAATAGGGGAGTGAGGATCATCGCTAAAGTCACGATTATTGTGCATGTTATGCCTACATTTCCCAAGAATAATATAATAATTATAAGCAACCTGCTCCGAGGTAGAGGAGAAAGTAAATTATGAATTGCGCTGTGTTGCGGGTCATGTCACCTGAATCCATAAATTAAGAACGCAAAATAAAAACAAATTATAATTTAAGCTAATTTTAAAACGTAATATACAAATCTCACAATAATACCGTATTGATTACATATTATATTTATTAGTACCGTGATATTTTTACGGAAGTAGACTCCGTAATACTAATGGATCGAGTCTTTGCTTTAGTGCTGTTAACATGTTTGTCAAATATTACTGGCATCTAAATATCATAGATCCATTCATAATCGTAAGTTTTCCGTTTACTAGAATCCGGATTTTTACCATTTTCTGTTATCCTTATTTCATCTAGTTTATTTAATTACTAATATATTGAGGATAACAAATGCCTTAATATTAATCATAATCTGATTATCGACTACATTGTTTGCTTATATCTTGATGCTTACCGATAAAACGGTATTTTTAAATCTGTATCTAAAAAAATATATTAGTATTTAGGACCGCAATTCTAAAAAGCTTTATGTATTTTTCATAGTAAACAGAAAATTTAAAAAAAGCATTTTAAGTTTCAACAGAATAATTATATATAAAATAGTTATAAAGTTAACTTATATACTTTTCGTGATAAATGCAGATTTAAATACATGTAAAATTTTTAAAATACCCATTGTGTGGACCCATGGTCCTTCGAGCCGGATACTGAGCATAGATTTTTATCATTGGGAATACACAATTGTTTTCCCTACACGATACATAATTGGCTAACTTATACTTGCAAATAAAGGAGCTAACCACAACTCAAATTTAAGAATAGAATTTAGAAATGAGGAAGTTTAGCGCTAAGGGAAATTGGATACAAAAATGTTTTCTACACTCAGTAAAAAATAAAACATTTAAGTGTACGGCAAAGTTCCTTGAAAATACATAAAAAAATTATTAAGATTTCATTCATTATTTCTGGATTTGGTCATGTCATGTCTCGGTCTTCCTCCTTTTCTGCATCCATCAACATGATCAATCGATCAATATTGTAGTAGTAATAATCTCTGTATCAATCAAATGTTTTAATTTTATTGTGTTTCTTTCAGATGTTAATTCTTGAGCCTGGAAAAGTTTACATGCTTTAATTAAAACGAACTACTTTGAACCACGTTACAAGTTCTTTAGAATCATTATCATCATCAATCCCTTTATGTACGTAATGGTGCATGGGGAACTGAATTGGTAAACTAATCACAGCGTATCTAAATTATTCTTGTTTCATGAGGGTACGATGATCAGTCTTACGCTTCAGGTGCCAGTCCAGGGACTATGAAATATTCTAGTGGAAAAACACAGTTTTTAAATAAATTTTTCGTGTCAACCATGGCGGGAATCGAACCCATGACCTCGTGCATGGTAGGCAAATGCACTGACCACTAAACCACGAAGCCGACTAGAATCAACCATAAACTACAGTGTTGTCATGTGTTGTGATAATTTTTTTGTAATCCGGTAGCCATTATTTTTAATATTTAGTGTATATTTACGCTACGTGGCTCTGCTTTTAAATGTCAGCAGAACTCACCGACAAGAACTTGTAACGTCACACGATGAGTAATTTTAAAAACTTTTTTTAAATCATAGCGATAAAAATACGTTATTTAAAATTATTATTTTTTAATTTTGGCCTAGTTTGATAGTCTATTAACAAATAAAAAATCACCAAACTTCTTCATTACATCATCATCATCATCATTCCATGTCCGCTCCCTGGTTGGAGCATATGGTATCCACAAAGAGCCTCCATGCGTCTCTATCGGCTGCCAGCTCTTGTGCGTCCTTCAAAGTCAGGTTTTTATCCTCATTACAACCAAAACGAATACAATTAGTAACGAGAAAATGTATAAAAAGGCTATAAAAAAATGGATAGTGGAGCTAGGTAGAAGTAAAATGGATTGTCTCATTCGCCCATACCAATATTGAATCAACTGCTTCACAACTGTATAGCTTATGTTAGGTTTTTGCTTAATGTATGGTTTTTGTTATTTTCATTGTGTGTTTTGTAATATAAATAATATAGATGATCATAAATTCCTTGTTTTTAAAACTGTCTGAATATTTGTTAATTATGTTTTTTTTTTAAAGTTAGTCTTCTTTGTTTATTCTCAAATGTAATTTCTAAAAAGTTTATTGTTAAGTGTCCTCGGCACGGGAAACCCCAGTGAGGTCACATTATTGATACATATTTTTATTATTAATACAGTTTGTATGCGAAAATATGAATAAATAAATAAAAAATAAATTAAGTAAATCAAAACCAATCAGATACAAATATTAACATTAACAGTTATAATATTATCAGAGGTGAAAAAATAGACAGTCAACACAGATTTTGAGACAAGAGAGACTAGACACTTAGGCAGCTTACAAAGATTAGTACTCAGATAGGCACCTACTCAAAATATTGTTAAGTAATAAGTAATAAATAATTTATCATTTAAAAATAAGACAATAGTTGAAAGTTCTAATAGAATAAACGCGAAGTCTTCCGGGTTCGAATCCAATTATGTTTTCCCAATGGCTTTAAGTGCACATTCGTGTCTCTCGTATTTCGAAATAATAGTTATATTGTCAGCTTCACACTAAACGCAACACAACTAATAAATAATTGAGTAAAGCGTAATGAAACCAGTCGCCTGAGCCTGCAGCCCGCTGCCGCCCACCGACCGCCGCCGCCGCCCGCTGCGCGCCGCCCGCCGCCCGCTCTCGCGCCGAAATTCCGCGCGGTCCTCAATTTCGACAATATTATTGACTCCATTTTTTAGCGCTAATTCATTCAAAGACCTTTAAAGGTACATATATGCGATTAGATCACATGCAAATAAAGGGATAAAATTTAAATTATAATACAAAATAGGTGTACCAGGGGTGGTATTCTAAACGAAATTATAGCGCGGTATAGCGCGTTTTTACGTACTAAATACGCATTATAGCGCGCTGTAAACGCGTTCGGAATACCAGCCCAGGAGTATTCATATTGATTAACCACGAACCGATGATGAAAAACAGTGTTTTTATTTATTTGATAATACATAGACTATCAAACTGAGCCAAAATAAAAAAAAACTTGTTTCGTATTATCAGCGCTATGATTTTTCGAAGTTTTGTAATTTTGAAATTACTCCGCAAGTGAGGCCACAAGTTTTCTTCGGTGAGTTTAGCTGATTAATTTATACTTTGTAGATTATATTTCAATTATTATTACAGTAATGGTTTTTATAATTTTTCTATTATTTTGTATATTCGATTATGTTTGTAATTACATATGTATAATTTATTGTTTATATTTGTTTCATTTTAATGTTACCCCTTTTTTAGATTATTATTCTTTATATCTCTATTGTATCACATCTTATTATTATTTATTTCAAGTTACTATTTAATTGATTTTTTTTGCATAACGCGGGCATAGTTTAAAAAATCATATTACGTTACTAAATTTGTAAACAAATGTAATTTTGAATTTATAAATAAATAAAATAAATTAATAATTGTGGACTAGTTTCCGTTTATACAATTCATAACGAAAATTGTATTTGACAAATAACGATATCTTATAACACTTGACACTATCACGGAACCACGGTCACTGGTTCGAACTCCACTCTACCCTAATTTTTTTATCATTTTTTAACACATTTATTTACGATCGACTGCAAATTGCGCCGAAATATTTTTTGGAGTCATGAAAAAAAGCAAATGCTTCTTATTCATACATCTCCTTGCGGTGCCTAATCAGGTCTCTCCGACGTTGGCGATCATTACAGCGAACGCATCTCGGTCCTGCGCTACTCCGAGGCCAGGACAACGGCTTGTTGGATGTACTCGCTATAGTGATTCCCGGGAAAAGATGACCAGAGTGGTTTCCCGTTGCCTTCTGCGGTGTATTTTTCTGTCGTGGTTACCTTCCCTTAGCTGGTTGGTTCCGGTTTGGAAGCGCAAGAAACTCGCCTTTCATCCTCTCGTTATCTGCTGCAATCACACCGTTATGAGTGTGATCCCATTGCCCGGGGTTCACGACGTGGACGCTAACGAATTGGACTAGTCAGTAGTGTTACCAGTGGAATGTAACTGGGCATTTGCAGCATTTAATAGAATCACACCCTCCAGCAAGATGTGACTCACCGCAACCCTACTGACAGTTATACAACCCTACTGACAAGAAATACAGGAATTCGCATTCTACTCGTACTTCAAAAGTAGATTTATAAACGACGAGAAAATGCAAATAAAGAATTCAAATATATGTAGTTCTTACGTTTTCGTAGTCACAAAAGTTAACACTAACAGTAGGTACTTCAATTAGACTTGTAAAATTATTTTTTTCAGTCTAATTTGACAATTGTTTTAATAGGTACGTGGATTTGAAATGCAAAATACCTGTAGTGAGTATTATAAAAGCGACTTTAACCACAGGTAATACCGCTTCTGATATATGGGTACTTTACTTACTGTCATTATACATATTCGTACCAGGAGCCGGACTAACCGCGAACGTAACCCAATCTGCCACAAGGCTACTGTGCTACCCACTTAGCCACTGCACACTGGCCACACTGGCCGCTCGCCCGCGAGGTAGATCGACAGCAAGAAATCCCAACAGATTATTCAGATGCGTAAGATCATTGAAAAAGTAATGAACATATTGTGGTTTTGTATAAAAAGTCAGTCGCAAACATTTATTATTATTTTTAAATTTGAGCGACCTCCGTGGTGTAGTGGCTAAAATGCTTCTTCACACATGGATATTTTCGGTGAAATTATACACATTAGATGTGATTTTTCTAAAGGTTGAGTGTTTGCGCTCTATTTCAGCATCGTTTTTGGGCTTTTTGGTCTTTTTGGTCTTTTGAGGTGTCAACAATTATACGATAAAATTAATTAATTGACTCAGGTATCAAATTTCTCATAAACAAATTATGCATCCTTTTTATTTCAAGTTGGTGAGCTTTTTCTATGAGTTCCATTATTTTCTAACGCCCCATTTCAGAACCGTTCAGGATTTCATGAATTATTTTCAGGAAGTTTGTCCGATATTTCATCATTTTTTTTGTCCATTTATACAACCAAATCTATAACAGCTTGTCTTATTATAAATCTTTTATGTTTTTTCTCATTTAAATATGAAATATATTTTAACTTTAGCTGTATATCGTACAGTTATGGAAATACAATATCTGTTTTATATTAAATATTATATATTTTTTTATTTAAATCATAAAGTAGGGCACACATATCATACATATTGTTATGTGTGTTCTAATAATAACATTGTAAATATATTTAATGTATAAATTGTTTATCACATATGTCTTGACCATTATTTTAAATTTTGATATGTTTTTTTCTTCATAAATATTTTTTTCCATTTCGTAATACTTTTTAATTGCTTTAAATAAAATAGAATTTTGTGACTTTGCCTTTTTCCTCAATGGAAGTCTAATTTTGTTCTTTTCTCTAGTATTGTGATCGTGTTCATGCTGGTTCCGATCAATTTTTTTCCTAAATTCTGTTTTTTTATAGTAATTTTTCTTATTGAATACTAATACATTTAAACATGTCATAACATGGTTTACTTACTATAAAAAAAAAGTTGTAATCATCAATAAGTAATGATAACCAATTTCCCAAAGGATAAGGAGAGGACAATACTATTCAATAATTAATACAGAAATTGTTGATAGATATGAAAGTATAGAGAGTTTTAGATATTGTAGAATATAATTTATTCGACCAAATACATGGATTCATACGTGATTTATATTTTGATAAGAGAGATTGATCACTTTAATAGAACAACAATTTTTTGTGCCCTCAACAAGTATGCAAGTTTTTCATTCGAGTTTCCTGAAACACATTTCAATTTAAAAAAATAATTCTGAGAATCCGCGGATACTGTAGCCAATGCCTGAACACAAACTACTGTGAAGAAGTGTGTACCCAAATCTTCATGCAAACACGTACCTATGTTATTATAATACACAACATAGAATATTTGAGAAATAGAACTCGTTCTTCTTAATGTCCGAACTCGTTCTTGCTGAGCAAAAGTATTTTTTGCTTATAAACAAATAACATCTTATCTAGTTCACTATCTAATGAATCCCAGTATCAGTACGGATATATACATGAGAAACATCAAGAAAATATGATGGCAATAGTTCAGGTATTGAAATAAAACGTAATTTACAAAGCATGATTTATAAAAAGCGTTCAGCTACTGTATTGTCCCCTTTTCAGTAAAGTGTGTTTTAGGTGCCACATTGCGGCTGTTTAATTAGTAAATGTGACAGTTCGAGATGGTTTTTTGTGTGGATTATTTTCCAGTTCCGGCTAGCGCCACACGTTTTGGGTTCCGGAAAGAAATTATTTAGCCCGGCGCGAAGCGGTGGAATTATTTCCGACGAAAAATATTTTTATCGCAGCCAAAACCCAAAAGGTCAAAAACTTAAGGTTTGTGTTTATTTTATTTTGGGTTTTTTAAGGTTTTTTGTATTTTTTTTTTACCTATTATCAATTTTTAAGCTTTCTCAGAAACATAATAAAATATAAATTAAATAAAAAAAAATATCTCGTGTCTCCGCAGAAACGTGTGTTATAGTGTTATTATACAGGTAGAAAGCAGACAGAAGATTACATTGATTTTCTCAGATTTTTTTTTTCTTTTAGTTTGATCGATTTTTGTCAACTGGGCGCCTTAAGTACATGTCGCGTGAATACATCAAATTGTCAATATGTTCGTTATCATCCCATCAATTTATGTAAAACTACAAACTATCGGGTTTGTTATTGAATCGTAAATTTATAAAAAATAAAGGCTGAAGAAAAGCTCCGGCGATTTAGTGATTGTATGATTTTGGACTCGCCAGAGGTCCAAACGGTACCTAATTGAATTTTTGTTTTAATGGCAATAATAATTTTCTTTTTTCTTCCTCAATTTTGTTTGTATGTTTCTTAATATATAACGCAAGTTTATAATGATTTCTTTTCAAATATTTAGTAAGTATTGCAAAAGTAAATGTCTTTTAAAGCGGGTTCTCTAGAACCCCCGGGGATACATATGTACGTGGTTCCTATAAAAATGAAAACTCCCTGCATTACTTCATAGCTATGTGAAAAGATAAGAAAAAATATAAAATAAGGAACATACTAGTAAAACTGTCGAAAAAATAGTATGACGTCACTGTGACCTGTGCAAATCTATTGTGACGGGTCCCCGTAAATTAACTCTTGCCATTCAAGTCTATTTAGTAAAGGAAAAAAAACTCCTCCAGGGGTGATATTCCAAAAAGTAAATAAGCGAGAAAAAAGCTTTTTCTACAGCCACAAGGGGAGTTCAGAATAGTACCGCTGACCAGGTCTTTAAATTAAGGGGCCACTAGGTAAGGGGTAGGCTTTCTCACATCTTCAGGTTCCGAAATCAGTGTTTCTTAAAGATCCGGCTTCTTTTGTGATATATATGTATATCACATCACATTATCATAAAACTTACACAGGTATTACATCATCTGCACTGCAGAACCTACATCTAGAAATTTTAGAAAGGTTCCTTTTAGTGTGGTTTGCGCGTTTACCTACTATAATTGAAGTCCCGAGTTCAGTTTTGGCAAGATCCACTTGAAATATTTTCCTAAGAGGCGGTTTTACATATCGTGAGCATACAAGGAAAACTGGACAAGTCAGAATTCTTGTTTGTTGGCAAATCAAGATTGAAGTTTTTACGTAGTTACAAACTAACAGTTTTGCTATTTAGAACTTATGATTTAAAGTTTCTTTACTTTACACAGACAAAGAATTAGCAATGTGTTCTGTTAGTATAGAAGTGTTTTAATTTTGTCACTATTTCCTAGAGCAGATATTCATTATCTAATTACAAATCTGGGCCGCGATTATGAACGGCTATCTTCATCGGTATATACTGAGACGGTATAAACTAATATCGATATTTATGTAAAAAAGTGTGTATATTTGTTTAAAACTTCAAAGTATCTTCGTCGGTAACCGGTAATTGAACATGTTTAGAAAAAAAATTGCCAACATTATCAGTAGAGATGCTGACCAAAATAATGATGTACTTACTTTTAGTAGGCATGATAGCAGATACACACAGGTAAGTATCTAATTAAAATCAATGTAGCATAAAATCACTTTTAAGAAAATGATGCTGTATAAGTTTTCTCTAAGTACCTAAAACTCGAGATGTTCTTGAATTTGGGCCAAGTTTCAATAATACGCAATGTAAATATTTATGCTTTATGTTATTAGAGGAGTTTTTTCTTTGCATTACACCTGTTGGATGCTCTTATTTCTTTGAGTCTTGTAGAACAATATGACAATGTTATGAACCTTAATGCGCCTGCGTGGAAATCCGATCATTTGTAATAGGACTGGACTCAAAATAAAGGGTAGTGTATCCAGATTGCAGCGTATCTAACGAATACTATCAAGTCCAAGGTACCTCGATATTCAGTACGTTGATATGGGAAATACGCATACGTAGGTGGGATAATTTTAGGAAGAATTTTAGATTTTATTTTCATATTTATAATTTTAAATAATAAAATACATATTATTATTTTCAAATACTCAAGGGATGCGCCGCATTTACAGTATGTATGGGCAAAACGCGCCTGACGTTTACTATATGTTGCAATATTTCAATGTCTCTGAATTGGCAAGGGTGAAACTATATCACGTAAAAGGTTTGCTGCATTTGCTGGACCAATACAGTGCCCTATGTCTCATTGTATACGGTTAGGGGTGTAATGATGATGATGATGTATGTGAATGCACTATATACATTGAAACAGGACGTCTGCTTATCTGATGTCCTACTGTTTATCCCTCAGTAATGTACTCACCTACCTTGATTCTTGTTGCATCTGCATTCTTTGTTGATGACGTCATGTGTGAGGGAAACTTGTTACCCTACCCGTGCTGATTGGAAAGTATTGCTTGATGAGGTCATGGGTCACAGGTTCAATCGATTAATTTTTTATCATTAATTCATATATTTTTTTGTAGGAATTTGTTGTCGTTGTTCCGGCTCATAATAATTAAACAACTAATAAAATTAGGTTTTGCGGTATTGGCAAGTGTTAAAAGTGGTTAACAAAAATAGCTATTCTGAAATAAAAACAAAATTTAACTTAATATACCCAGTTTGTTTCTTATTTAAATTTGAAATCTCTAATTTTGTCTTCCGACCAATATTATCGAATTTCGGTAAAATTTCTAATTAAAGGGAAAAAAATACCCACCTACACATAATTCATGAAAATTACGGATATTCACTATCCATAAAACAATATTTATGTATTAATTTATTGACGCAATTATTCGGTCTACTGAGTTACACTAAATATATATTTTTAATTATTTACAGGTACAACTAAAATAAAATATAAATTAAGAAAATTAAAACAAATACAAAAAAATGGGTAGGTATACACGAAAGAATGGCCATTAGGCGTTAATAAATGAACATAGTAAATTGATATTGATCATTAAATAAAATTGTTTTGTGTTAGGAATGTAAAATAAAATACAGGGATACCGAAATAAAATCATTAAAATAATAATTGTATTAGGTACTGATTTAACTCGACGAATTCCAACCATTGTTTTTATAATACAAAAAAGGCAGGTACTACTCTGTACCAGTACTTTATTGATATGTTTTTGTATTGCGATTGCCAGCATGAAATAAATAATTAGTTATTAGTAAACGGAATTTTATTGGTGTTATAATGCCGAGATGGAATCGCCATTGTGACGTCACAAGAAACGATCTCTGAAGAGAATGTTTTGGATCAAGATGGCGTCGATTTGGACCATCTGACAGCTATAGCCTTGAAGCGACCTCGTCCGTGATTACTTTCGGGCTTGCCAGGGCTGTCTTCAAATTTTAAAATATACCGCGCTATACTTAACTATTTCATAAAAAAAGATAGGTAGATCATAGGTCACGGATATAAAAATAAGAAATGTTTACTTCAAACTTACGTGTTATGAGTATGTACCATAGATTTACCATATATAATTAAATGGAAATATTTATTTTCCAAGGTAATCTCCACAAAGTACAAGTCATTATTTATATTTTTAAACTGACCAAAAAATATAGTTAAAATATAACAAAAATTATGTTCATATCATGTGTGATATATTTGTTACATGCATTATTTAACAAGGCTAGCCCTCATACAACTCTTGGGGTAGATGTTATTACTAGGATATTTTTATGTTTAAGTTTAAACTAAAAAAACTAATCCAATTCACTAATCTCCGATATTTATTTGCAGAGTATTTAAAAAAAAAACTATGTGTAAACATGAAATAAGTTTCGCTTTTTGGGTGAAATTAAAAACAAAAATATATTTTTAAACTTCGTAAGCTGCGTAAACTACATTATACGTATTTGCCGATAAAGACCTTGTTTCACCAGTTTCGTAAGTTATGTTATGCTATTCAAGTAAATATATCGACGGTCCCTACGTATACTATCGAAACTGCATTCTGCAAGGTTTACAGGAGAGCAAAAACAAAGCTTGGTATTTTTCTAAGAAGCTATCAGATACTGTAGAATGGCTAAATATGTGTTTTTTAATTTTGAAATACAGTAGACAAATGTTTAGCAATACAGTATCTGATAGCTTTTAAAAAACATATCAAATTTGTTTTTGCTCTCCTGTGAACCTCGCAAAATGCGGATTTGACAGTTTACATAGGAACTGTCGACATATTAGATAATGAGGAAGGTCACTGGTTTAAAAAAGTATATTTGTTAATAGGCTATTAAATTATCCCAAACCATTTTTATTTTCCTTTTTATGTGTCATGTTATTTTGAAATTACTCACCGTGAGACTTTTAAGTTCTCTTCGCGCTCTTTTCGATGAGTTATGCTGATTGGTTAATTAACTTACCATAAGCCGGAAATATTTCACAACTGTCTTATCATTGCTTGATTAATAAGAACTAGTGAATTCGTTCAAAGTAGTTCATTTTTTTATACATTTTCAAAAGTCTTTGCAGTACAATTTTACTCTGATTTTTACCCTGTGTAAGAAATCATTTTTCATATCCAACTTCCCGAAGGGCTGAACTTCCTCCAACAGCGCCAACTAATATTCCCCCTTAAATCGTGATCTTCTGCTGTTTTATTTTTTAAACTTTTTTTTATATATATCATTAATACCAAAAACATTGTTCACTTTGTGATATGAAATTATAAACTTTTTGTTTATACATACCACATAGTATTTTTCGTATAAATATACGGACTTCAACTAAATAGTTGAAGTCCTGATAATGAGAAAGAAACCTCGAAACCGGTCGACTTATAACTAACTCAAAAGTAAAGTGGTTTATACAAATTTATAAACAAATAGTGTTTTACATAATATTCTGTCAGCTGGCAGAAAAAAACATCTATCTTCTTCAAAAATGTTCAGGGCTGAATGACACTTTGTATGGTTCGCTTACGTTTCTATTTTTAATTTAAGCTTTAAAATTACTATCTGCATAGTAAAAAAATGGAATATTTCCCTAATTAGAATAAAATAAAAGTTTTTTTTAAATAAAACATATACATAAAAAACCAATCAAAGTATTTTTATTTTAATACGTAATAAATGTCATATTTTACATAAAAGTAAAACGATTAATCTTAATGAAAAACAAATTCAAAACTTTAGAGTACATAGTAATAAACTAAGCAAAAAAAAAACACTTTTTCAGTATCTGATGAAAGTTGTCCTGAAAATGATTTAAAAGAGTTGTATTAAATTATTTTAAAGCGGCTTCATTTTTTTTTACATAGTTAAGTTTTTAATTAAAGTAAAACTTAACAATCTGAACACGAAAATGTGAAATGAGTATTAATGCCAATTTAAAACATAAAATGAAGTATTTGTTGGCTGGATGTTTGGCTAATTCTTGCAGCATTATAAAAAATCGTTAATTTAAATAAATTATGAAGGTAAGTTAAAATAAATTTCCCTTTGTTGACATAGTATAATTAGGTATAAATAAATATATGAATTCGTATGTTGCAAAATGCATTTGAGGAAAAATTTACGACTTTTAAATTATTCCTACAAATTTTAAGTTTTCAAGAATTGGAAATTCTTACCAGTGATATAAATAAAATAATACTTGTCAAGAAAAAAAAAATCTGATACACTAATGCTTGTATTTGAGGTTTCCGATGTGTTTTATTCAGCCCTGACTAGTCAGCATGTGGATTCCAATGTACATGTGCAGCTTATAAAGGTAGGTACATCTATAATATAATATTATAGGAATGTGCTATGTTGAGAATAGGCAGTAGGTAGGAATAACTCTCGGCTAAGAATAATACGCATTTGAACCTAACGGTTGCATAGCGAAGGCTTTATCTGCACCGAGATACCTCAATGCTTGTAAGAAGTAAGAATATAGGTACAACTTATTTGGTAAGATAATTCAAACAAAATTAGATTTAAAAAAATTAAAATTAGAAAGTATTTGTTCGACAATAATATATCGACAATTATACTAAATCAAAGAAATTCTCTCTTTTAAAAACCAAAAAATAAATATTAACGTTCATTTCACGCCACGATAGACAAAAATCGAAACCGACTAAATTAATATTTTACGGGAGAATATTTCTTCATCTCAAGTATCAAGGGCTTCGATTATTATTACTTTGAGAGGCAAGTTTTGTTACGAATATTTATTTTATTGATATCAATAAAATAAACAATCAAAAAAGAGTTTGATTCTCAAAGTGTATTCCTTGTTAATTAAGAAGAAGAAGAGTTCTCGGGAGAGTACTGTTTTTGTCGCTCACGATGTTTGGTGATCATCGTTCGATATGATTCATCTGAATATTTCGTTTTTGTCATTTTTAAATAGCCGTAAATAGCTGTGCTAGGAAATAGGGATTGAGTTGTAGTAGAGCGCAGTTTGAACCCAGGACCTCTGATATGTGAGTCCGGAACACTACCACGGGAATTATTTTAGTATTATTTGTTTTTTAATTTAAGCCACAAGTTGTTTTCAATCAAAATCTTCATTAACAAGCCACAAAAAGTGACTTGGTGGGATCTAATTTTTAAATGGTATTTCGTGTGTGAATTTATATTTCAATGATTAATAATAAATAAACATTTTATTTAAAAATTACACAATATTTAAAAAAAAAACATTGAAATGCTTTTCAACCTCATTTCACAAAAATACAACAATCATATCAATCAAAATATAATTTCACTATAGAAATAATATTCAATGACCATTCCTAGTTGGTGTTTTTAAAATATTTTAGAAAACAAATACTACATGATGATAACAAACTGTTATAAAGTTTAAAGCCATGCCATTACTAAGGAGTAGTCTCCGATTGTGGTACTGTAGTCGTATTGTGGACTGTATAAAAGAGGTTGCTCCCAAGTCAGAACTTGAGCACCATTTTCAAACAACATTTTGAAAACACGAATTGAAATTAATGTTCCGGTAAACAGAAAAAACGCAAATATTAGGTCATTAAAAATTGGCATAAACGCACAAAAACATATTTATTATATATATATATATTTAAGTTCTTATTATTTGCTCAAAAATTCAAATTTTCAGACCATTTCCTATAAGTCGTAAATAACCTGTGCTGGAAAAATGGAAATCGAGTTGTGGTAGAGTGGGATTAAAACCTCAGACCTTTGGTCTGTGAGCACAAGATTTTAAAGATAAATGATACTTTATTTTTATGTATTTCTGAATGTTTTAAATTAAGGTTTATATTTTAAGTTATATCAAAAGAATATAACAAACCTATTACTACATACCGCAATTTTATTGTTGGTAGACGAATCTATAATAAATCATCGATCTTAAGAATATGGAGTGATCACATAATGTTTACTATTATAAGAATATTTGTCCTGTAAATTGGAAATCAGTAAAGGACAAAGGGTAAATTGTACAAAAACGGGAAGTATAAGTAATAAACATAAAGTATTTCTAAATTTTGTTATATATTATTAACACACACCGAATCACAAAAAATTGTATTTATGTTACCAAAAACAAGATGAAACATGTTTTTATTTATTTATTTCCCTTCCCTAACTTGAATAATTATTTACACTTTATTTATCTACGATATGATGATACACGGTATTTCAGAGCCAGATCTCCAAACTTCAATGGAACATTTCTCATGGTAAACCATAAAAAAATCCTAATATTTTTTTCTAAATACCCCTTTTTTGCTTTTCTTTATTTTTTATAATTTGAATACCGACTAAATCTTTGATTTCTCGTACTGGCATCCATTTTACAAACCTCTACCCCTCCCCTACAAAAAAAAATAAATTAAAAACGTATTTGACCAACGAAGGGAAACGCATCGGACGCGGATAAGGGAAGCGGCTGGATAAGGGAGGGGTAATGGTTTGTGGAAGGGATGCCAGTCCGAGAAATTACTGACTTATTAAATTTTCAGTTTACAAAAATAAAAAAAAAGTTTTTTGAAAAAATTTACATGGATTTTTTTAAAAGTTTACCAAGAGGAATGGTTCCTCAGAAGTTTCGCGGTCTGGCCTCAAAACATCGTGTATATTATATAATATTATATACAAAAGCTATATAACGACTAACTTCACAACAATCAATAAAACATTTTGATAAATATGTATTATCAATTATTATTATTTTCTCTAAATTAACATCATGCGAATTTTATTTTTATTCGTTAAATTTTACTGCTATTACTACTATTAGTATTACAAAAATGTTTATTTATTTATTAACGGACATTGTCCATGTATACAATTTATAAGGTTTAAATATTACAATAAAAGTATAGTTTAAAACATTAAAAAAAACAAAAAGAAAGAAGTATTGACAAACATAAGGGACATCGAGACAAGATCTGGACTATTTATTTAGTGCTCGTTTAAATCGTTGTAAACTTAAACCAAAAAAGTCTAGATCCTGTCTTGAGTTAACAATACGACAAAGGCGGGTCATTGGAAAATGTACATAGATCTTCTTTACAACAATTTATGTTGCTATTATTATTTTATTAATACAATTTATGTTAAATTAATTTTCATTCTCCCAAAACAAATACAATAAAATATAGATTATTTAAGGTTCGTAGGTTTTCACGGCCTTCAGAATACAGATAGTGTTTTTCTGGGTTATTATGCCGTGTTTGTGGGCTTTGTATTGCCGACGTTTCGGAGCACATTGCAGTGTCCATCTTCAGGGCTGAATGTATGAGTGTAGTTTTTAGCGTGTTTAATTGTGAGGAATTTGAACGAATTTGAATTGGAACGCTTAAGAAACGGGACATAAGGACAGTGTTTGGTACGACCTCAAAAGTAAGAAACTTACTAAAATCAGTAAAAGATCGGGACCCACTTGAAACATATGGAGTATATAAATTAAATTGCAAAAGCTGTGAAACAGCCTACATAGGGCAGACTGCCAGAAACATAATGACAAGAATAAAAGAGCACAAGAGTGCATGCAAGTTGGGCTACCCGGATAAATCAGCTCTTGCAGAGCACTACATAGAAACAGGGCATAATTTCTCATTTGAGCCAAATGTCCTTGGAAAGCCCAAAAATCATCAAGCCCGTTTAATAAAGGAAGCCATAGAAATATACAAGCATCCTAATAACATAAACAGGGATGATGGGTTACGACTACGAACCTCATGGTACCCGGTGCTTCCAAAGCCCACGGTACAAACTCCACACACTTGACCACATACATTGCCCGACTGCGACACGGTACAAATTCCTCACAATTAAACACACTAAAAACTACACTCATACATTCAGCCCTGAAGATGGACACTGCAATGTGCTCCGAAACGTCGGCAATACAAAGCCCACAAACACGGCATAATAACCCAGAAAAACACTATCTGTATAGATTATTTACTGAAAAGTTATTCTCACTTGCAATTACTATCTGATTGTTTTATACTTACATACGTATTCACAAAGTGAAATATTTCTCAGTCCCATTAACGTCCATTAGCTACCAAACAATTTAGGTCTAGCACAAGGTCAATCATCTTATGTAGATTGCAAAATAACCTAATTTCTAATAAGCATTTAGGTTATTTCATATCTGACACAAAGAATTTGGGTCTAGCTGTCAAAAAGAGTATTTTTTGCGAGTAAAATTATTACGACACGATATTGTACAATTAGACCTCGCAAATACTTTACACATCGGATATTTCAATGACAAACTTATTATTATACATATCGGTAACTTTATTGATTAGATACATTGGGTTAGTGCACGCTTAATGTTTTTTTCGTTACATAATACACGTATTATATTCTATGCGATGGATGTATTTTTTGTTTTTAGCTAAGGAAAAACTCAAATAAAACATTGTTGGTCTTAAGACTCTTTACCACTTCCCAAGATTATCATGCTCAAGTTTTTCTGGCGGTAGTTAATGCTATGAAAATGCAGTCATTATAATGGACATTGCACATATCCTGTGAAAGCTATACTCTTAATCTTGCGCTAGTAAATTATTTAGATTTATTAAAGTTTATTTTATTTGACTTTATTTGGAAAACCAAAAGTTCTAAATATTTATAGTTAACATTAAGGAATATTGCATAAACTCATAACCAATAATAGGTTTCCACATATTGAACTAAGTAAGTTAGTAAATATAATACATCAAAATTACATACACGATACCTTATATAGAAAGAGTCGAAGGAATAAAAAAACAAAAAATTACTCGTAGTACATTTACTTCGTTAGGTGGGATTAGGACGGGGATGCTTGTAGAGAGGATAAGGAAGAGATGGGATAGTTAAAAATATACATATTTAGTATCTAATATAAAGTTCCTGTCAAGCTGTATAATTAATTTTAAGTGTTAATTTCAGTACTGATAGTGTAATAATAAATTATTTTTGTATTTACCATAAATATAAAAACGTATCTTTCATTTGTTTTCGACTTTAATATTCCTGTCGAAACGTACATAATTTTTAAAATTTCGTGTGAATTTTTCTTAGTTTATTCAGTAAAAAAAGTATACTATGTTAATACTTAATACAATTTTTATATAAATTTAATACGTATAAATATATTTAGAAACGGTAATGTAAATTGGGTTGTGGTCCCGTGGCTAGTGTTGCGGACTCACGGATCAGAGGTCCGAGGTTCGAACCCCACTCTACCCCAACTTGATTTCCATTTTCTAATAGTGAGTTATTTACAACTTGTTGAAAATGGCCAGCAAAATTGAAATATTTGGGTAAATTATAAGAATGCTAGTATTTATTTTTATAAAACAATAAATAAATACATTAACTTTTCCCATTACTTAGAAAAAAAACAATCCTTGTGTACATACTGGGGAGTGACGTCTTACAATAATTTGTAAATTTGATTTTTAATTAGTAAATATTTTTAGTATAACATATAAATTATAGAAAAAAACAAAAATGGTGTTTTCAATAAAAAAATAATGATCAATATAACTTTTCACTTCTTTTTTAAATATGGTCTATTATGACTGTAATTTTTTTTGTAGTTGTTTTTAATTTTGGATTTAAGATGTAACCATTTTTTTAGGTCGCGTACATACGTTTCGTGACGTAGAAACATTACTATTTATGTTGTCTTTGTGGATTTAAAGTAAACAATTATTTTTAAATAACGATTTTATATCTAAAACCATAATTTCTTAAAATAATTTGACAGTGGAAAAAGTAGACGGTTATTAAAGTATAATTTTTAATTAACTTTGGTATTTTTTCGACCGGTAAAATATTTGTTTCAAAAGCACCACCCCATCCGCTTATTTCGTACTGTAATATGTGTAAATCGTTTGTTACGTAAACCGATTGAAACTAGTGGAATCCATTTTTTTTAAATATAATCATATTGTCAAAGTCGGAAATGTGAACCCTTGCTTTCTCCTCCTCATCTTTATTTGCACCCTTCAAATTCCAATCCATTATTCCACATATTTCTCTAACTCGTAAATTATGACATGTAGGGTCCATGCAGATCGTTCGTGGAATCATCCCCCATTTACAAAGATTCCACAGTATATATATAAATGAATTCAAATCAAATCCATACTAGTCTTTAATGAGGAAAGATAGAAATTTGAGAGAGTAGGGGAGATAAGAGATATCTTTGATATTTAACAATCCAAAGATGTTTCTAAAGTAGCACTGTTTTAATCACGCTTAAATAAACATTTCCTTTCTCATCCTTAATCTTTTCTCTTTTCGTTTCCCCTGTTTTCCATTTTCTCATAACGGATTAGTATCTATATGAATTAATTTACGTACACATAATGTATCAATTTTTTTTATGGAATGCGTTTTGAAACTATAATTATATTTATGACACCCTCAATTGTATTGGTAAGTTGGATAAAATTTATATTTGGTTATATTATTGCCAATGTACTATGTACAAAACGTGATATAATAATTTTTTTTTTAAAGTAATGCCTAATTAGGAACTGTATTGGTATACGAATTTCAGAGATGGTTTTATGTATATATTTTTAAAGATGATAAGTTTCAGAGAAAAAAAAAATAAGTAATTAATTTTCAACTTGCTATACTACGAGTTTGAATTAACTTTCCAAAAAGTATAATATTAAAAACCTTTTTATTGTAATTATTAGTTTATCTAATATTTTCCGTGATAGTTTCCCCGTGTTTACATTGTACATATGTAGTACATAGCTACACACGTACGGTGATGTTTTTCAAACATACGAATGAATGGTTTAATTTTAATCTAAAAGAATTCAAACTCAACTTTATTCAGTAAATGTTAAACTCCTGAGTAAGTTTTATCTTGACGTGTGTATCAGATTTTCTTTAAATTACGTTAAAAAAGTCAAATATATGAGAACGATATTAATTACGATATTCCGTAACTTGTCCTTGATGTCACGCAACACCCAGTAGTTTTATGTGTTTTTAATTTATTCATTAAGATATAAAAATAGCTATGTCTGCGGTTTTCAACTTGACGCCGCGCGACGCATTCGTACTATATAATATTACGTTAACTTATGTATGGTTATTAACATACATGTAGTTGTCTTACATACACATGTAAAATCATTTATGCTTATTCATGCGAGTTTTCACCTTTTGTATCTAGAAATTAGCCTATTAAAATCAAATAATTTAAGCTCTGCAATAGTACATTTCCTTGTACGTTCCATTTGAATTAATATGCAGAATGTCGAGCTTGAGAATCTATTTGGTTGTAATTTCGCCGGAAAACGAACCCGGAACTCATGCCCAAGAAACCGGTGGAATACAGGCGACTATGAGCAAGTGCTACGTTTCGAGCGTAGCATCGTAGTTAGGAATAACAAAAACATTTGTATCTTAGTAAATTTAGTCTTGCCCAATAACAAAAAACTAAATATCTTTTACATAGACATGTATAAGAAATACATTATTGTATAATAATATCGTCTTTGTCACGTGCATAGAGCACTACATTGGAACATCAAACGCAGCTTATCTCGATCTTAAGGTATTGTGATCAGTCTTACGCTTCAGTTACCAGTCCAGTGACAATGAATAGTTGCAGTATTAAACCACCTTTAAAAAACATATTTCACGTGCCCCCAATAGGAATTGAACCCGCGACCTCAAGCGTGGTGGGCGAATGCAACATCCACCACACTACGAGGCCGACTTATCTCCCTTCGATTTCATTTTGTAGGATTTGTACCTGGGAGTAGCCATCAAGTCGAAAACACTCGTCCAGGGTTCTGATTATATTTTATACACAGAACTGTATTCTTCATCTGCCTAGACACATAATCAAAACTTAGTAGTGCATAAACATAAAATATTAATTACCTTGCGCAGTATATCCACATATGTATCCATTTTCATAGATATTTACAAGAAACACATTATTATATCATCATCATCATTTCCTTTCCGCACCTAATGGTGCATAGGGCACTGCATTAATACACCAATTGCAATGTATCTTGATAATTTTTTGTTACATGAAGATGAGATGACCAGTCTTACTCTTCAGGTACCAGTCCAGGGACTATGAAATATTCTAGTGTAAAAACTCCTTTTTAAATAAATATTTCATGCCAACCATGTCGGGAATCGAGCCCGAGACCCCTTGCATGGTAGGCAAACGCGCTGACCACTACACCACGAAGGCGTGTATTATAGTATATCAAATAACAAATAATAGACCCGAAGCAGAGAACCTGTGTTTATTTTAAAACTGTGAAAAAGATAAATAATATCCGTGTATTTTTAGTTACTTCCGTGAATTTATTTTATTTGCTTCCTAAAAAGCATTTATTTAATTAATGTAAAAATAGGAGGCATACATGTTAAGTAGTAAACACATATAATTTGAATACATTTATTATGCATGGCTATGTAGTAGAAATTCATTCCATAAGAATTGAGTCCACATTGCCAACAGGTCGACTTACAATGGCTTCGTTTCATAATAAGTTATAAGTTGGTCATTTTGAGATGTTCCGGCTGTTTCCATCTCACCTCTTGGTGTTTTGGGGCGTTGGAAAGAAATTCGCTTTAAAAATACTTTCACTTAATACATACTCCGTGGGTTATTTTTAGCACTGCACTGTCCGATACGAATATACAATTTATTGCTTCTTGAAACAATTATTTTTTCATTATACTTTTATTTATCTTTTTTAAAAAGTTATCTGTTAGTACCGAATAAAATCATACTATCCAGTTTATTTTACTACTGAATAAAATCATACTAAACTGTTTATTTTACTGAACAACTAGTTCCAATCAAATTATTTTCTTTTCAAAAATAGAACATTTTCGCAAAATATTAGATACTTTGAGTCAGCGAAAAAAACTGTGAATTTTACTAAAATTTCAGGATTTTAAATTAGCCGCGTTATTTCTAAAACTTTTTTTTCAATTGTTATGTTTTATATAATTTTCTATTAGCAATATCGGAAAGAGCTTTTATCATTAAAAACAATTAAGTACTGTATGTTTACGCAATATGTACCAAAAATATTGCTTATATTAAATCTAAGCTTTTTTTTATCACGTTTTTTTTTTTTTTTTTGTTTAATTATTGATTCAAAATTACAAAATTAAATATTTATGAACTTATTAAGGATTTTTAGGCTATGCCCGTGTCAAGCCGCAATAAATAACAATAAATATACATAGTAAAATTAATTAGATCAAATTATAATGACATAGAATCACAATCTAGAAAAAAAGGTAAATGTAATAAATAATCAAATTCCAAAGAATACAATGCAAAAAAGATATTCAGAAATAAATTTTAAAATATAAATTATACAAATTAAGAATCACACATAATCAAATATACAAAATAGTGGTATCATTAAAATCAACAAAATAATAGTAAAATATAGTAGTATAAAAAAAAATAACACAAAATAAGAGCATGATTCAAATCAACAGAAAAAGAATAAATATATATATAAAAGCATAATTGAAATGATAATTGAGTTATGTTTTCTAGAAATTCACTCAATTATAGTAAGAAATATAAGGAATAGGAGCAATAAATCATATGCCAAATAACACATATAACGTTAAGCGGGATAATTTACCAATGAGTTGCCGAAACTGGTTAAGGATTTTGGGTCTATCACACCGCTTCATGGGATGGCGATGGTTTTTATTAAAAACAAATATCCATGTAAGTAGCTGTTTCATTAAAAAAATTGAATTAATTACATTTAAAAAAAAAAAGTATTGTATAAACTGTATTGTACTTCATTAAATTGTTTTGTACAACTTTCTGAAATACATTACATTACACGATAATCACCGCCACTGAGTATTGAATATACGTACATGTTTACAATATGAAAAGTAGAATTTCTGGAACCGGGACTCCGCGGTAGAACACGGAATCTAATACAACCATTAGCCGTTTTTTCACCGGACTGCCAGGTGAATTGTGCGGAATGTTGCCAGGCCAGTTTTTATTCGGAGTTTGGCTGTCCGCGCGAGTATCCGACGTTACGTAGCTACGGTAGGTACCAGCAGACAACCGACCGACGCTAGCAGCCAGCAACCAGCAGCTACCGGTGACCAGTGCTGTCAACATATTCAGTAGTCCACCATTCCTTCGGCACTCAACCTCTTCTCTGTTCCTCTTCCTCCTGCTTCCGACGCTCTGCTATCTTCAGTAACACTACTCAACAGATTTTCCCCACAAAGCATTTCTGCAACACTAACGTACATTGAGAGAGAAAACCTCTCTGTCAGCCATGCTATTTCAAACGAATCTACTGTCTACACATATATTTCTAAATGTGATTTTAATTTTTAAAAAATAATGGTTTCAGAGCTTGCAATCAATAAAAATGCACGCCTTCTCCACACAATTTTAAATAACTATAGCTTTATCAGGTCTGTTAAATATATTTTTAATTCATCTTCTGCTTAACTTTTATATATTCTGACAGGCATTAGGTACAGGTGTACCTAATGAATTGTTAGTTGTAGAATTTTAATTTGAATGTGTATGGAAACAGAGAGAGAGGAAAGTAGAATAGCGATGGCACTAAACAACGTCTTCTCCCTTTTATATATTTTTATTAAATAAAATAAAAAAACATTTTTTAGTATTTTTTCATTTTTCCCCTCTCTTTCTGTATCCATAACAAATGAGATACTTCTATTTCATTAAAATACTGTATAATTATTATAATTTAAAAAATATAAAAATATTTACAAACTTATCAAACATTATCTATCATGATGAACTGAACAAAATTCAAATCACATACAGATATTAAGTTTTTTAACACAAATACTTAAATATTAGCAATCATAGGTCACCGAGACAGAGAGACAATAGGGATGTTTTGGCATACCCGCCCTTAGGGAGGAATGAACAACACAAACCAACACTTCGCCACCACCGAGGCCAAACGATCCAACAGCGCACCCCCTGCCTCCACAGGAATAATATTCTCGAGTCAATTTGCTGCACCCTTCTCCCACCGTGAAACTCAAGATCCCACAAATGGTTTGAAGGCCTTAAATTTTTTTCTATTAGAGAAAATATCGTTATATACACGTCCCATCACTTTTCCCAGACTTGCGGTCATAATGTCTCTTTCATCCTTCATAATAATGTTATAGATTGTTCATGCTTGGAAATGAAATAAGCTTTAGGATTTCATTGAAGACCACCAGACTTCGATGTACTTTCCAAACAAAATATTTTCAAAAAAATTATGCTAAGTTCTCTCCATTAGCGCGATTTAAAAAAAATGCCAACAAACTCAACGATCTTTTGGATATTTTAAATACTTCGCCTGCTTTAAATACTACAACACAATAAGACGATTTTTAAATTAGTCACTCTTTTACTATTTAATTATAATATTGATGAATGTACTTTTCCATATGTGTTTTATATAAAGTAGAAATCCTTTTATCAGAACTCCAGTCATCCGGATTGCTAAATATCCGGATCTCATCCGGAAAAAATAAATAAAGGAGATATTATTTATTTATTTATTTCATTGGGTAAACAGACAGTATGTACACAAATATTTACAATTTCTTTGTCTATTAGTGTAGGACACTCATGCAAAAAATGTTTACACTGAATTCAATAATTTTAATTATGTTAAATATAAAGTATAAGAAATGAAAAATTTATAAATAATAATAAAGTTAATTAAATATCTTTTAAGTTAATTAAAATGAAATATTATAATAACAAAGAAAAAATGAAAAGAAATAAATTTGAATAAAAGAAAGTTTTTTATGTGACTCCGATTCGCTGTATTATTTCAAAAGTGATCTTAGAGTAAATTTATCGTTTTCCTTCAAAACATTGCCTTAATTTAATGGTCAATCCAACTAACCGGATTTCTGCAAATGCGGATAACGTCTGGCACTCATTTATCCGTATGATTGGAGTTTTACTGTAAAATTCAATGATCCATATTTTCTCGAAATATCTTTAAAAATAGTAAAAAAATCCGTTGTTACTATTAATGTATAAAAAAATTCCTCACTTTAGTATTACTTGATAAGGATGAAATAGTATGATTGAGTGACTGAATCATATTGTGATCCTGTGGTAGTGTGTAATAGTCCGAATCATTCGAGGTTCCATATCAAATTTCAACACATTAATTGGTGACATATCAAGGGATGAAAAAGGAATTAATTAATTGTGAATAGTCACATTATTACTTTTGCGTTAATTCATTTTTATAATTCAACATTTCACGATTGCGATGAATTATTTAAGTGTGATAGTTCTATTTTTTTTAGATTTATTTATTATTTATTTATTAATTACATCAAACATACATTTGTTAAGGACAGATACACAGTTTATAGCGACACAATCAGGAACGACCCATATCTGTGAACTTGCTCCGACTCGCTAGAAAATCCGTGTTGAGTTGGGGCACTTGTAATGCATTCATAACCATACATTCACACACATATATACATATATATTCGCACATACATATTTATATTATATTTTATACATACATATACATATATATTAAGATATATTAATCAAATTCATTTTGAAGACACAGTTCGTTTTAGGAAAATTTTGGATTACGGTATAAAAATATGCACGAAATTCTACATTATAAATAGTAATATAATAAGTGATTCTATATTTAAATGAACTCATTCGTTTTTAAAAATATTTTCATTCATCGGTTTGAAAATATGTCCCTAAATATGTGCCAACAAAAGAAGTGTTTGGCAATTTTTAGTAGGATATATGTGAAGATAGGATAAGACATAAGACTATATTGAGTACATCATCATAACATCCGCACTAAGTGGTGTATAGGACACCCTATTGGCATTCTAATCGCAGCATATCTAGATAATTTTTGTTACATAGAAGATAAGGTGACCAGTCTTACGCTTCAATTAAACCACCATTACAACAAATATTTCACGTCGAACCCGACAGGAATCAAACCCGGGACCTCGAGTATAGTAGGCGCATGCGCTCACCAAGGCCGACTTATCCTCACTCGATTTTTTTAAAAATTAAAAAAAAAAATTATATAAAAAACAAATATGATAAAACAGAGTATAAAAAAAATAAAGCATAATTACATAAAAATGAAAAACATATTAATAGTAAAAATAGTAAACAAAAATCCCACAAAGGCATGGCCTGTTCGTGGGTATACAAGAAAATATTAATGAATTTTTGCTCCTATAATAAATAATGGACAGTTATAATATTTTTGTGTAACATAAGAAAGAAAAACTAAGATATTCTGTAAAAGATACTATGGTATTTCCTTTCTAAGGATTTTTATCTGATAGTACCAATCTAGTCAAAAACGCTCGTTCAAGATTCCGGTTCTATTTCACAGACAGAAATGTTTTCTTCATCCGCCTGGACACGGAATTCAACTTCATCAACTAGAGATTATTTTTTTCTTGAAAATACACGAGTGCGAATGGGCAAGAGGCCAGTTTCTTTGTTCAATGAGGTGAAGAGTCACGTGGTAAGGATAGTAATATAATGGACACAAAGTAAAGTACGTCCTCGTCAAGTCACGTCTCTCCACTTGTTGCAAACGGAGACTTCATTAATTACACAAATTTCATCTTGACTCGGACAATATTCATGCATGTGTACACATACCGAACTTGTCCCTACCTTCATACCGTATCTGTATAGGAACTCGGTACTCCGTACTCCGTACCCAGGACATGCTCGCATCAGGATATTAAACGCCCAGGTTAATTAATCTTCAGAATCAAAATCTTTTCCTTTTTCGATGAATGTGTCCATATTTATAATATTTAAAAAGTTTTAACTTAGTATTATACCACATCAAATGTCACACTAAAATGAGTTGAACGTAGTTATGCAGAACGCAGCCAGCCATAGAAAAGTGAAACTGAGATATTAGCACATATTTTCATTCAAATTATTTATCGACAATTCTTGATGGAATTCCATTGTAATGATGTAATAACTTATATTTACATATAAGTTATTAATTTAAAAAATACTTGGTACGCTTCCACTTATTTATTTTGACCAATAAGCGCTTTCACCCTCTAATGGGCATCTTCAGACTGGTGAATATTATACAGTGTGTGGATAATTTATAGAAAACTAAATATTATCTGAAGTGTAGGTACATTTAAAACTAAGTTGAAAAACATACAATACGCAATATTACCATTTGCAATACCATTGAACTGCGCTTTGTCATGGATTAGGTTGATTTCTGGCCTTCACCTTTTGAACCATTTCTGCCGATGCTCCTGTTTTGAATGTCCACCTCCATGGCGTTTTTTATGCTACCAGTATCATTGTAACGTAAATTGGTCCGATACACACACATTTTGTTCACATGTAAATGTCGTATCTCATTAATAATGGCTAGTTGCAATTTTCCACACAAATACAGAGCAATAACACTGTTGAGTTTGAATTCCATTTCAATAACTTTTTTTAACTGTGACATAAAACAATATGTTTCGGTCAAATTGTTAACAATATAACAGACTGACACGTGTCAAAACATGAACGCACTGTTTGGTTGCTACAACAGCGTGAAGTTGGTAACACTTCGAGCGCCTACCCCATTATATAAAATCCATTTTGTTATTCACAGTCGCAGTGCAATCAAAGCATTTTTTCGTCATACACGACGGCATATTTCTGCGTAGCATCACGTCCGAGTACAATGAAAGTCCCTAAAGAGAATGAAGGCATAGAAGGCAGTTACCCACGAATTGAAATGCCGTTTTCTCCGCGCTAGTAACATGTCCGTATTTATACGTCATGAATGTAACACATTATTCTTACGCGAATTTATTGAAATGTTAGAACTTGCTGTACAAGATTTGTGGAGAATATGTTTTTACATGTTGTAAAAAACGTTTCTTATTTTGTTTTGAACTAATTAGGTCAGAACGTAGGTAAGCGCAAATTAATCGTATTGAAAATACCAAAACAGCATTAAAGATAAGAAAGTTACTATAATCATTATTAGCTGTACCTTAACGGATTAACCACGAGAGTCAAATTGAACGAAATGTTCAGGAAACAAGATTTGATGATTGTGCAATTTCCAAAACATGATAACTTTTGCACCAAATGAGATAATTTCGTATTATTTATGTTTGAAGTATTAAAGTGTATTAAAATAGTGATAATTTCAGTCTATAAAGAACGTTGATATGTAAAATATTGATTTTTTGGCATTGAAACAAAGTGGATTTCAGATTATTATATCAACTTAAAAGGCACTTTTATAACGAAAGTGGACTTTGGTGTTTTATTTGCTTATACAATAGCTTATTGCGGTAATTTCTGCATTTTTAATTTTAAAACGGCAAAAAGTGGACTCCTGTGTTTTATTCTTTAAGGCTATAGTCTGGTAAACGCACGCAAAATGAGGAAATCATACGATTTAGCTATTTTAAAACGAATGTTTTTTTCTAATCACGCAATAATAAAAAAATAAAAAAACAGGAATTAGATAAAAACAATAATTTTTAAATGTAATTCTATTAAAAAATATACTTAAAAGTTTTATGTAACTAATATGTAAACTTTTAGGCCGACAGATTACGCCATTTCAAATTTAGACTAAACTTAGGTACCTACCTGAGTTCTCATTAAAGACTAAAGAATTGAACTGAAACTTGTAATAATTTGAAGATAAAATTGAACATGAAAGTGGCCGAAGCAAAATCTTAATTTTATGTTTTTGAAAAGAAATACAATCACATACATTTTTGTGACATTTTCCTTTATTTCTTCGTAAAATTATGCCTTTGGTAATACTTTAAAAAAATATTTATTGAAATATTTTAGTAGAAAACTTTTTTTATGGAATTGTTTTTTTTTTTTAAAGAAGATAATTCTGGTTGTAATATTCAATTTCTAACCATATCTTAATTACGTTTTTATTACCTTCATACCTGCTCTTTTCAGTACCGGTAAAAAACATTCTTTTTTAAATGGCAAAATCGACTGATTTCCTCATTTTGCGTTCGTTTTACCAGACTACAGCCTTTACGCCATTGACAGTTTTCCGCATATAAATACACCTGAAAATTAAATCTATGGATGAGTCAATTACATTTTTACTTACTAGAATTGCACGAATATCAGATACACGGCCTTGATTATTTTATTGAGGTTTTATCATAGTTTATATTTTATTACGAATTATGATTCCCATTTTTATTGAACACTTCGTTGAAGAAAAGGTTTGGTTCTTCCCTGCCCTGTGTAATTACAGATGACCTAACGCACTTGTCTAAACAGTTGTTATGATTTCGGGTCAAGGAACCTCGTTCTGGGGTTATTCCAGAAGGACTCCTTAATAATCATTACAGACGGTTCTAATTAGCAACTGTCATCCCACTAAATACTCGTAAATTATACACTAGACTTATTCAGACAGTACCTACCTACCTACCGACAATAGAAGAGAGCAGATTATCAAATTGTATATTTTGGAACAACGAATAAACTACAGATATTTTTATGAAACGGGTAAAAATAACATAAAACACTTTAAGCACCGGCCGAATAAACATAGAGTTTACCCTGTGCCCGGCCCATTTTTGTGAAATTTCATGCTTTGTGAAGGGTTTGTTAAAAGTGTCACAATTATGAAAATACTAGGTTAAATCAATTGAGACTTCTCAGATTTATTTGAAATAATTAAACAAGTAATTTTTGTATAATAGTTTTGCCAACATTAGGCTTTATGGAGAGCCACATTGCGCATTGCAATGTTCGAACATATACAGGGCTTCACTTCTTTTTTTTTGCTTTGTATCCCGGAGCCGTGTAAACACCTGATTATATAACCATGCGTTGTGTCCCAGTCCCGTGTTTTTACGTGGTTTTTATACTAGAATATTTCATAGTCCCTGGACTAGAAATATTCTAGTATAAAAACACCCTTTTAAATAAATATTTCAGATCAACTTTGTCGGGAATCGAACCCGAGACCTCTTGCATGGCAGGCTAACGCGCTGACCATAGTATAAACATATTTGAATTATTTAACCAAATTGGATGTCTTAAGTAATTCGATTCTTTTATGAATCCACTTTGAATAATGTTGGTAATAAAGAAATGAAGAAGTATATAAATATATTTCTTTTTAATAAAAACCTTTATTAGCATAAATAAACAATACATTCAGTTAAAATGGAACACTTAAGGTTGAACTTGCCAAAAAAGAGTCTGGCTCTTGTGTTTGGCAAGTTTACAAAATAACATAAAAAAAACAAAAAATGCAAAAAAAATAATTAAATAAATAAAAAATTAAACAATTTTAAAAATTGTGAAAAAGTAACACTAAAAAAATGAAATGCTTAACAAAATCCTTGTGAGGTAGATATATCTTTTACATTGTTTCGTTTTTGACAATAAGGCGCAAATTACAATACCTACATACCAGTACATACTATAGATGCGGCGCATCCCTCGAATATTTGAAAGTAGAATATACATTTTGTTTTTAAAAATTGCAAATATGAAATAAAAATCAAAAAAATATTCCTTAAATTATCGCAGAAAATGTTCGAGCGCACTCAATTTACAATTTCAATCAATATTTTTAGTATGCATACCTAAATACGTATGCGTATTTCCTATATAAAAGTACCTTGGCCTTGATGGTTAACAGTATTTGTTTGATACGCTGGAATCAGGATAATTCTCTTCATTTGGACTCCAGTCTTATTACAAATGTTCGAATTTCCGCGCACGCGCATTAAGGTTTATAACGTTGTCGTATTATTCTACGAGACTCACAGAGATAAGATCATCCAACTTGAGTAATGCAAAGAAAAAACGACTCTATTAACGTATAGCATAAAGTTTTAAATAGCGTGTTGTTGAAATTTTCTTATTTCTTTCTAGACGCGCCTGCTCCTGTTCTCCCTTAAATTATATATCATCAACTATTAATTATTATTATTACTATGGAAAACTTACATGGGACTATTTTCATAATAGAATACCTCAAGCGCACTTTACAAAAGTGATTATATGCAGTATTTATTTTAATTAGATATATACCTACTCGTGAATGTACTATCACACCCACTAAACGTAAAAACATGATTATTTTTTGTCAGCATCCTTACTGATTATATTCACCGCACGCGCCTGCTAGATACTTATCAAAAGTTTGCAACATAAGTCGGTAGTTGGTATTAAGCAACAGTGCCAGAATGTCTGGTTGCCTGTGTGGCCATCATGCATTATGCGAGAATACTATGAAACTGAATCCTGAACATTTACGATTAACTTATATAAAAAAGTATTTTTTTGATTTTCTTGTTTCCCCCGAGACAGTACGACGAATATTGCTCCTTTGACTAGGAAAACGTCGGAATTTGTAAGAAGACTGTGAATACAGAAACATTTAGCTCGTAGTTGGGCGCGTGGGAGGAGGCCATGTCGGCGTAGAAAGTATCACGCGGGGGATGGGCGGAGGGGGAGGAACGCGGCTTCCGGTCATCACGGATTAGACAATCGACACTTCTCACGAGATTATTAGTACTGCGGGACAGTGCGAGAGGATGTTCGAATTAACCGTCTCGTTTACTGCAGCAGATAACTCGGCCATAGACTTTATTTATGATGTAATAGAGGTGATATAAGTAAAGTTAATATATTATTGATACGGGTTTTCATCAATGCATGAAAATACTTTCATGAACTTTACAAAGATGTAAATTTAATTTTAAATCCAAAATTATACTTTTATGGACACATTGACGCATATTTGCTTAAAGGATCTTGGTATTACTTTAGATAGTAAACTCTCCTAGCGTGAACACATTGATAATATTGTAAACAAATCTCTCAAACTTCTCGGTTTTATCAATAAAATGACGACGGAATTCAAAAATATCAATACAATCAAAACTCTTTATTGCTCACTAGTTCGACCCCATTTAGAATACGCTTCTCCTATTTGGTCTCCATTCTACAGGACTCATGTTGACCATATCGAGTCTGTCCAACACCGTTTTCTAAGAAAAGTTGCATGGTTGCTCGGATTACAAAGGGGTAATTATTGCTATTTTGAAATAGAGCAATATCTTAATCTGTCTTCATTAGAGAGACGTAGAACTGAGATGGACCTTATATGCATTTTCAAAATACTTAATGCTACAAGTGATGTCCGACCTCTGTTGCAATAAATTTCTTTTCATGTTCCCAACCATGTCACCAGAAGTCAAAATCTGCTATTTATTAAATCTTCTATGAGCAACTTTTGTTTTTATGCCCCAATGTTCAGAATGTGTAGATTAGTCATATTATTCATCATTATTCATCACACGACTTGGAATTCTTCGGGATAGATCTTCCGGCTTTTCGTAGATCTCTTCGCGACTAAACAATGTGGGATAAAGTTGGATTGGCATGGTTTAGCTCGAAGTCTGATGTCTTTCGTTTTTATGAATATATTGTATGCCATTATTATTTTGCCCTTGTTTGTCATTGCAACATAGTTTTATGTTCTTTTCGTTAAGTTTCTTGTATTTATATTTCTTCATGTAACTGTTGTAATTGGCTGAGTCCGTATATATAATAAAAAAATTACTTTACATATTTAGATAAAACTGCACTGAGAAATAACAATTAGGTGGGAAATAAAATAACTTTATTTCTGAGTTTTGAGAGTAAGTGCTTGAACAGAATATTGAAGTTCGAGAACGGACGCAGTAGTCTCCCATAACAAGCGTTTTAAAAGTGCGGCGATGGACCTGGACCCCGATTACAATAGGAAGTAAACAGAGTTATCTTCGACTGTCTATAAAGAAATTAACTCAATCCCAGTCAGTGAAGAATTCACTTCCCTCTTTTCTCAATCCAATGAAGATATATTATGTACTTCTGGATTACTTTCTTTCCGCACAAAGATGCTAAGGCTACCAGATTACAGAAAACTCCTTCGGAAAGCTTTTCTCGTTTGACAACGAGCAAATTTTCCGCGTATGTGGGCACCGCCAAGGAGACTTATGTCCTCAGATGCGGTGTGCGTTATGTGGTGGGCAAGCTGTATATAAAGAAAAGCCGATATTTGTGTAAAAAAAAATAGTATATTTGCATGAATATTTAAAATATTTTTGTCGGTTACCTATAATTGGATATGTTTAGAAGAAAAAAATGCATGCAATGCTGCTTTTCATACAGAAAACTTAATTTTACCCTGTAGATAAAATTGGGATAAATGTTATATTCCTATTGTAATAGATTGGACACGCGACGCAGATGCCTCAGGAGAGCCTTAGCCCAAGTCACTTACGGGCTCCCGCCATCCTAGAAGATTGTCGATGACAATCTTTCGGCCTTATTCTGCAGAATTAAAAGGCGCGGAGTTGACGCGGGAGGAGGCGAGAGTGCTGGCTGGCGATAGGGTCTCCTGGAGGCGTCTTGTGGAGAAGACAGAAAGAAGAATATTTAAAATTATATGAAGTTACTTATTTATTTATTTTATTATGTAAACAAATAGTATGTACACAAATATTGCCAATTTCTTTGTATATTAGGGTAAAACCACGGTAAAACACTCATGCACACACCAAACAATTTGTTTACACTTAATACACTAATTTAAATTATGTTCAATATAATAAATGTAAAAGAAACGAAATAAAAAAAAAAAATATCTAATAATAAAGTTAAATATCTGCTTCTCTAAAAATTTCTATAATTTTTTACCTAAATTTACATGCATTGTCACAAAAAAATATCATCCTCGGTAAATATATTGTTATATTGTTATATTGGTCGCATATTCTAGGTATTGTAGATTGTGTAAAATATTTTGTTGACGCGTTTTCTGTGTAAAACAGAAGATTTTGTCTTATCAGTCTAGATGGCACACGGAGTGGAAGTCTTTCACGTAGGTTAGAAGAATCAATGTTACTATTTATTAACTGGTCTAAGATTATTTTTAGATTTTTAAGAGAGTTTATTCCATGGTACTGCATACTTTCAGCATGATTAGAGAAGTTAATGTTTAACCGGTAGTCGACCTGCCTAAAAAAAAATTGTTGGACCCTTTCTAGTCTATTAATACTTACATTATAACAAGGTGACCAAATAGGAGTACAGTATTCTAGCCGGGGACGAACAAATGTTTTGTAGAGTTTTTCGTATGTCTCTGCATGTTTAAATGGTTTCGATACTTGCATAATAAGTCCGACCATTTTATATGTTTTTTCCAGGACTGATTCAATATGAATATTAAACATTAGTTTCGTATCAATAATAATACCTAAGTCGCGAGTTTGACTATCTGTTATAGAGATCGGGGTATTATTGAAAGAGTAAGGAAAGCTAATCGTCGTTTGTTTGCGCGAAATACAAAATGAATGACATTTACTTATATTTAATTCCAGTAAATTTTTTAATATATTTCAACAGAGAGGGAAAACATTTTTGAGAAGGTAATATGGAAGTCTGGGCATCAACAGGGCTTATGACCCGTCATGGGCTGGTTTAAGCGGCCACTTTACACACTGTGTAACATTCACCATTCTGCTCATGTTTGAACTACCACATTTCCTCAACTCTTCCATCTGTTGACTTTTGTGAAGTAAAAGAGCTGAAACCTTTATAACGTGGGTGAGATTCATCCGGCTGAACCAAATCACCTACTAGGCAACGCATGAAAACAATTTTCCTATTTTTATACTTCTTCTTTTACCAGGTAGTAATTCAATAATGTTTGATTGTGACTGGCTGGATTTCCTCCCTAGGGAGTTCTTCATATTTAAATCTATTTCTACAGAGAGGGAAAACATTTTTGAGAAGGTAATATGTAGGTCTGGGCATTTACAGGGCTTATGACTTCCATATTACCTTCTCAAAAATGTTTTCCCTCTCTGTTAAAATAGATATAAATGTGAACAACTCCCTAGGGAGGAAATCCAGCCAGTTTGCAAGCATTTGGACATAATCAAACATTGTGAAAATTTTGATTATAATACTAAAAAAGTCTGTCGAGAACTTCTTACATTTTTGCACAGTCAGTGGGAGATTTAATGCAACGTTACAATAGGGATGCCTTTACCTCGAATACTCTAATTAATTTTTCGAATGAGTAAGTACTAAATATGACCCGTGCGAGGAAGAAGATAATAGCGTTATTATAGTCGCGCTATGCCAAACGATAGCGCAGGAGCAGAAGACACAACATGTGGGTGGAAGGCCCGCGTCATCTGTGCCGCCGTGCGCCATGCGCCATGCGCCATGCGCCATGCGCCATGCGCCATGCGCCATGCGCCATGCGCCATGCGCCATGCGCCATGCGCCATGCGCCATGCCGTCTGCGCCTCGCTCAATGATACGACGCGACGCGACGTTTAAATCCATTACTTTGGCGGAAAAAGACAATTATTTGCACGTTCACACTAAACGCAACTACGCCGGGATTGAAAATACTAAGCCAAGCTAGGAAAAATACAATATAACAAGGAACGACATTTCCTTTTTTTCAAATACAAATACAGGAGTTACTAGATACTCCACCCTGATGCGGCAAAAAAAATTAATTAATACAACTTTCGGTCAAAGAGGATTGGGCTACTACTCGGTTAAAGTGTACAATCTACTTCTATTATCCATAAGGACAATTAGTAAGTAGTACAGTATAAAATTGCTATTAAGAAATGGATGGTGGAGGTGGGTTGCACACGGATCGATGAGTGTATCAAGCCAAATAGGTAAAATGTGTGTACTGTTTATGAAATTTGGTCTATTGGTCTATATAAATAGGTTATATTTTTTATGATTATTTTAGTTTATATTGTTTATTATGTTAATAATAAATAGGATTAATTAGATTAATTACGTTTTTTTTATTATTATTTTTATGTTAACTTTGTTAAATAATAAATTTATGGCATGTTTCACATTTTGTAAAATCTTTCCCTTGGCACTGGGAACATTATTCTGTATAAAAAATAATAATACAAACGGTGTAAAAGTATAAATAAATAAACAAAAATAAAAATAAAGATCAATAAAAAAATTACGTTGAAATTTAAAAAAAAACGTAATTGAACTTGTTTGCGTTTTCTTGTATTTTTCTACTGTTATCATTCTGTAGTTTATCGTAATCTTCCTTTTTGCACCCAGTGGTGCATAAGGCACTGCATCGGTTAATTGGTTAATCTGTTACATGAAAGTAAGGTGATTGCGCTGCAGGTGACTGTCCAGGAACAATAAATAATTAGATTTCAAAAAAACATTCAAATCAATATTTCATATCCACCCTGCCAGGAATTGAACCCAGGACCTTACGAATGGTAGGCGACGTCAACCTCTATACAACGAGGCGGACTTATCTCCACTTGCTTTTTTCAGGACTTTTACCTGAGAGCAGCCATCGAGTCGAAAGCACTTGTCCAGGGTTCTGGTTCTTTTTCACACACAGAACTGCATTCTTCATCGCGGAGTTCAACACAATAAAATCGGCAACTTGTCCATAAGGATAAGCCACAGCTTGTGATGTTTGGTGTTGCACACGGAAATGGCAGAAGGACAGTGTGCTTGCTTTTTGGTTGTGTCGAGGTCACTTTACACATATAATATGTTGGTTATACTAGTACAAACTCGTAAAATGCCGCGGTGTCTGGTGTGTCTAATATTCTGGGGAGGGTTAAGTCCACCTGACCTCGCCAACCTGTTTTTTAGATATTTTATTTGGTAACAAACCAAATTATATAGACTCGAGGCGAATTATTTGGGTGGCTATTTTATGCCCATAGAGACAAAATCTCTTGTATCTAGTGGGCTCTTCACAACTCGTCCCGCGAGATGTCTTTACAATATAACAGCCGTGGGTTATGAAGCCAACTGAAAACTATAATAAATAATTCAATGATTTACTATTTTTAAAAAAAAAATAGCTATTTTACTATGGAGTTTTAATTACACATTTAGTCGTTGACACCAAATCGAAACTAAATTGTTTGATTTCGAACTCAAGCTACAATATACTGAAACCTCTTTTTATACGGGGGACAGATTTTACACCGTACCGTATAAAAAAAGGGTACTTAAAGAAAACAGTGCTGAATAGGTTTCCTTTTATTAAAATCGATTTATTATTAAAAAAAAAAAAAACCCTTCACAATTAATTGCACTTTTATTTTTTTCTTAAATATAACATGACATGAAAATACTTTTAAACATCGCAATTAAGATTATTCACTATCACTATCATAATAGTTTATATGCCAAGTAAGTAAAAGAGAGATTCGGAGCATTTCAATAACGAATAGAAAAATTATATTACTATTACGCATTGTTAAATTAATATTTTTTTATTTTTCAAATAAAATTTTTGGACCGTGTTATTTCGAAACCCTGTAAAACGAGATTTCATTGTATTTATTTTTAAGAATCATGAGTTATTTAAAAAAAAAACCTACATACGTTTACATTTTATATAATATTTATAATGGCGGGCAGATTACCTTTAGGCAATTTCTTTCTACCTACCTAAACCATTCAGTTTGAGAGAAAAAATATTTGAATATTTATTTATTAACCCTTACAGATTATTACATACATTTTACAAAAATAATACTAACATTTTTTATTCATACTCTGTTGTTCAAATTAATATTTTTTACATCTTTTGAAAAGTTCGTCTGAGTCTTTTGTTTAGTTTTGTCTGGTAGTTTATTGTATAATTTCAGTACCTAGTTTATTTAATAAACTTAATAATGAATTAAATTCAATTTAATAAATAGTACATGGACATTTAAAGTCCTAGTAAAAACAGAGGACGCTTTCAAATGTTTTAGCCCGTTTGTCCACATTCGATATAATAGAATACGTGTGTGTTTTCAAACTTTATCATTTATTGTAATCTTAAAATAGTCGCAAAAAAGGCTTACAAATACCTCAAAATAACGAGAAGGTGCAGACATTAAAAAAGACCTCCAGTAATACGAGTTATTTGACTTAATGATATGTTTTTCTATTGAAAGGTCGCCATGCTGTCTAGCTTAACGTATCTACCTGCATAAAATATTTCGTTGTATTACATTTGAATGATCTTCCGTGGAAATTGAAAAAAGAGAACTCGATATAATCGAGGATCGAACCGGGGCCGGAGACTTTGTGACAGCAAAATGTAATAACCGCATACCCGTAGATCTGACAATAACGAGAGTCAGCTACGTAATATCTACATCACGACAGTATTAATTTAATATGTGGTTCAACGCACTTTTTAATATTAGGTTTTTTTGTTGACAGAGACTTCTGTCATAAATTATTGTGGGTAGGTAGGTATTTTAATTGGTTTACCATAAGTATTTACCACTTACCGGTCATTATCTACAATGTCGACTAACTCGATATAAAAAAAAACTCTAATTAAGTTTTTCAATTTAAAATCAAGTAGGAATAAAAAAATAATATATACAAATTCGCGATGATAATCCGTCAAACTTTTAGCAAAGAATGCCGTCCCGCTAGCATACAAGAGCAAACAAACATATTATTATATATATATTTTTGTATGGCTATAATATTTTTTTTGGATAATCCTGTTAATGATATTATATTTTTTGTCAAAGCTCCCATTCTGATATAAGTTTAAAAAAAATAATCCACTGTGAAAAATACTTTAATTTACACATACTAATACATACATGGCTACTTTCGATAGGCTTCTGCAGTAACGAGTTTTAATTTCATTAAATAAATAAATTAAATATTGCGCAACGGAAGCAGACTATTAAACCGTTTTTGGCCTTTTCTTTCTTTTAAGTTATTTTAGGGTAAATATTTTGATTAAAAAAAAAGAGAAAGGTCAACATAAATATAAGTAAGATATACCGGGGCGTGTTGAACAACTTTTTATACATTTTGGTCTATACTCGAAACCATTGAACATAATACTGGAACTATAATATTGTTATCTCAAGCTTTCGAATGAACGCAAAAAATATTTTTTTTGCACGACTATCACAAAATTGACATATTTACAAAATACGGGGCGTGTTGAACTAGTTTGTAGGATGAGTTGAACCGCTAGTTGATACAACATGTTGATTGGAAAACAATAATGAATGCCTCTAAAATGTACGGGAGTATCAAATATAATTTATTTGCAGCATTATAAAACAACAAATTCACCAAGTTATGTAGAGATATTAATAAATGTATGTATTAGGGTATTATCACCCGGTAGGAATATCGGATTTCACATGTTTCACATATAAAAGATTTCTCAAAGACTCTTTTAGTGTTTATAAAAGCTCTAATAATCAATAATTTCATTCATAAATTTCGTTTACTATTTTCAAGATCTCTGAAAAGCTATTTTATTCGGTTGGTAATAAATTAGATCATCCAAATCCACCCAACAGTACACCACGGATCGTGCATTTGTTTGAAATGTTGGTAGTACCGAATAGAAATTCAAACGACGCGTATTGTTGTCTATGATTTTTTCCCCTTCTCTAGCCAACCTTGAAATAAATGGCGACCGTAAAATGGGGCGACATTCAAATCGTAAGGCGACTTTGATCAGCGGATATATTGTTTATATTTATCTCTATAACTTCTGATCATTAATAAATTTCGGTCAATTTTAACTGTTTTTTTTTTATATGCTATTATACGGAATACGCTTTAAACGCAATTGTTATATAACTTTATTTCAAGTAAGAATCGTCTAGCTATTTTTATTTTTTATTTAGTGATAGCCTATTTATTTAATGATAAAAGTAATTTCCATTGTCTTGACATCACTGGTATTTTTATCACTAAGTATCCATTATTATGATTGTTTTCATATTTTAATTTTTATTTAACGAAAAATAAGAAGTTTTCTAAAATGAGCTGAAATTAATCATTTTATATGCATCTTTTTTTTGCGAGCGAAATGATTCAAACTTATTAATAAAAGTTTTGAGACAGGGCCAACAAAAAAATATTTTGCTCAAATACTAGGAAAAGCTGTTACAAAAGTTCGAGCTGCTTCCGACCATAACAAAATATTATTTGAAACACTATATAATGAATAATATAAAGCTAAACATCCTTAAAAGCATTTTAGCCAGTTTTCCAGAACAGAAGGAAAATTTTATTTACCAAGCGATAGTAAAATGTGGGGACTGGGGATTTCCCCTTAACATACGGGATTTCAGAATATAAATAAAAAATATTTTGACTCAAATGAACGAGTCTAAAAAATTTTCTTTTAAAGGTGAGCAAATAAAAGTGAAGATTCGTCCTGGAACGATAACGGTGAAGTGATTTATCTAATAAACCAGACAATTGTTACGAAACCTCATACACTTCAATTGCACTTCTTGTGAAATTTTCTCGAACACTATTGAATATAGCCAGTATTCATTTCCCAAGTATGCTTCACGTCTTTATAAGAAACATATCAACAGATACAATAATTGCTTTCCTGAAATAAAGTAATGGATTCTATGTCATTCGGTAAAATAAATATTTTCAAAGCTGTGAAAGATAAGTTTTCATCAAATAAAAAAAACACAACAACCTCTCATTCTGTTTCGATAATAATGTCAGCCAATAAACAAATTCTTATACACAATAATACATTTATTACTGATATTTTTTTTCAATCGGAGAGCAAAGTATATTATGTTATCTTTATCAATTATTTGAAATATTTCATTTATATATTTTTTATAATCACCCCAATATTTTTCAATTTTAAACTTTATTTATATTTCAATTATTATTTTTGAGTTTATATTAAAATTCCATTTTCTGGTTTACAATAATTAGAAAAAAAAAATTATCTGGAATTAAAGTATATTATTTTTATTTACCTAATTATTTCATGAGATTCGACTTAAACGCTTATTTATTACACGCCTTTTGATAATTTCCTGATCCCGGAGTGTTTTTTTTGCAAGTAATTTATTATTGGAGAATGGATAATATAATTCAGAAAGAAGTGAAAAGTTATATTAATAATTATTTTTTGTATGGCACTCACTGAAAACACCGTTTTTTTATAATTTATATGTTATACTAAAAATATTTACTGATTAAAAATAAAATAAACAAATAATTGTAAGATATCACTCCTCATTTTATACACAAGAATGGCTTTTTTACGTAAAGCGAAGCGTTAATGTAAATATATGTATTAAATATATTTAAAAAATGCATTAAGTAGTAATGTTGTATACGTTATAATTATTTTTTATCTTAATAAAGTAAAAAAAAAAAAAAAATGTTCAAAACAAACGCATAAAATCATGATGTATCAAAGCGACCCCGCTCCGAAGGGTTGACTTTGATCACCAAGTTTTTATTATTTTCTCGCTCACACGTTTAAAGTTCGAAACTGATCGAAGTCACCCCATTCCACTTACTCTACTCGAATCATAAATTTTTACGTAAAAACTATCTCGGCACTCGATGACGTCAAACTTAGTGACGTCATGAGTTGTCTGTTTTTATTTACATCCAAATGACTTGACTTTGATCCTTTATATCTTCCTTACTTCTAAACGGATTTTAATAAAAATAGTACCGATTGTTTTATGATTTTTTAAATTAATTTATAGCGAATAAAAAAATCCGTGATCATTGCCCATTGCAAATCTGAAAAATATATATTTAAATATATATTTTTTTTAAAACTACTGAAATTAGCTAGAATCGAAAATATTTAAACCAATAATTTGAAATGACAAACGAGTGGAGTCGTACTTAAAAAAACTAAAAATAAATGATATGTGTGCCATGCTATGCTGAGGTCAAAGAGACTACATTGCGTGTTTTGCAACTACAATTTTAGGTTTTGAAACTGTTGTCATTCCAGTTTTATCAATGTTCAAAATTCTTGTTGCTGTAAATTTATAATTATTCATTACATCACGCAATATTAAAAAAAATCGTTTAAGACATTGATCTACTGAGTAAAATAGACTCTGGTATCTTAAAGATAAACTTGTCATCAGTTTTCAAAAATCATTTGATTAGTTTTCCAAGTTTTGATATTAAGATACTTTAAATATATATTTTTTGTATTTTCATAGACAAGGCGATGAACATTTTTAGGTGCATCGAAAAAAAATACTGTCAATAGTCGTAGTAAATAATCCGCAAAAAAATCTTACGTAACGGTGAATACAATACTTTAAAATGGCATATTATACTACACTCAAAACTGTATTTTGTAATGACAATTGATTGTATCATTCTCTTTGATTCCTCGAGGAAAGCAATTTAAACCATGACTCGTTTTTTTTGTTTAATTACCTACGCATACTGTAATAAAGAAACATAATATTATATATTCATAAACGACAATGAATCTGCAATGTTTTGAGTTTGTAAAATGTTTGTAGACAGGCTGGATTTCCTCCCTAGGGAGTTATTAAGATCTAAATTTGTTGACACAGCGTATAAAGTGGGCACTTAAATCATTCAATGACAAATCATAAGCCTGTAAATGCCTAGACTTCCATATTCCCCTCTCTAAATTTTTTCCCTCTCTATTGCAACAAATTTATAAGATTAATCTTATTCAATTGTTTACCAGAAAATATAAATGGGGCGTATAAAACCATCTGGTGCAATAAGCCCAATTATTATTTTTCCTCTTTTCTCGACAGCCTTTTCTCAAATATTTTATTAAATAATTATTAAACCGCTTTGCACAAATAATTGTTTAAAAGCCAAAAAAGTCATGGACTTTCGCAATTTCCAAGTCTAATTATCTTTTATTCTTATCTCGGTTTCAGTAGAAACAGAAAATCAATACCAATTTTCAAAAACTTTTTAACATAAAACAATTCGCGTATGCTTTTGCTTTTAACTCTACCTGGGAAATTCATGGTGCGCGATGATCGCACATCCTTTCCAGCTCTTTAATTCTTGTTTAAACTTGTTCAAACAGTGACGGATTTTAGATATTCATATGTAGGTATATCTATGAAGGTAGTGCAACACGCTCCGGTCTACCCTACCTACGTTAGCAAAGGTACATATAAAATAGTACTATATTATTTTTGACAAACCTACGTAAACTATACCAAGCTCCTTTTAAATATTTTTTTATTTGTTTTAAACGAAGTGAATTTTTTAAAAAATTTTTATTTATCATACTATAAGCGCTTTGATTTGAGAAAGTATTGTATTTCTGAAATAACTCCGCGTGTGACGTCAGTGGTTCCCTTCTGCTTATTCTCGATCAGTTCTGCCCGTTAATCCATTGACGGCGAGCAAACCGGACATCTTCAATAACTCTCACATTATTGGTTGATTCATATGAACCAGTGACGTCGTTCAAAATAGTTCGTTTCTATTATTTTTCATACGTGTTTAGGAAACTTTGCCGAACAATTTAATGCTCCATATATTATCGCGCGAAAGAAAACATTTATTGTATCCGATTTCCCGTAGGGCTGAATTTCCTCACTGCTTTGACATCAGATTATAGAAAACGTACGATGCGATGTTAACCCTTCCCTTACTGTGCAAAAAGCATTCCGATGCTGTGTAGTCATTGCGCACGCAAAATTGAGAGATTTAATATCGGAAATATAAATTTTAAAAAATATATATATTTATGGTTGAAGTAAAAAGTGAAAATATTTTAAACATAATAACTAAAAATATGAAGAAAAAAAATGGTTGGCTGACGCTCACAGCGCGAGCAAGAGGACCATGCTTAACGAAGCTCGGAGAGCTTTAGGCGTCTGGAAGTGTCGTAAACTGGCTATTGGTTTTTGGCCTGCGTTACGCATAATATTGTCTCACTCGCTCGCTAATACAGATGCAGCATCGAGAGAGAGACGTTAAGAGTATGTGAGACGATCGTATATTCAGTACTCTTTTACTTCATACGCCGCTACTTGCAACACATTTCATGTATTGGTGATTTATCACCGATTTTGTATAAAATGTTTTTTTTTACCCAATAAGCATTTATTATTTAATAATAAATTATTATCAAATGTATTATAATAATTAATAAATTATAAATATTAAAATTATTATACAATTAATTAAAGATTATACGGAATTTCACATGCGATACAGTGTGTTCCGTGCCATTTTCCCGCGTTCCTTGTTTTGTGGCACACTGCTGAGTGTTGCCAACTTCCATCAAGGGGTTGGAATGTAAAAAAGTTGCCAATTTTTTACTCACAAAGATTTTTGTTTTTATCGCCCAAAAAAATTCAACCCGGATTTTAATGGTTTTCCCATGAAACATTATACCATCCTTCGTATACTCGTACGTGAAGCATTTAACCAAAAAAATAAAAGTCTTAATATATTTAACACTCCATGTAATAGGTGCAGAAGATAACTAATAGGCTCGATTCAAAATAACATAGAATAGACGTATTGTCCCTGTTCTCACTCTTAATCATTAAATCAAATGCAATTTTTCATTCCTACTTTCCTTGATTTATCCTTTACCACTCCTTATCAATTTCCTTCTTTTCCTTTCCACTATCTCCTTGTTTTGTGCATATTTATTTTATTTTAATATTTACTATGTTTATTCTTTAATCAGTTTAAACCGTCGCGTCATTGCTTTATTTTAGTATAATTTAGTGAATACATAAATTATTGGATGGCAGATCTTATTAAATTTAAAATACATTTTTTTATAGTCTATATCTATAATAGTTAAACCTGTACATCTGTTTGTATTCGAAATAAATAAAATAAAAATGTATTGATTTTTACTTGTTTTTGGTTGATCCGTAATCATAGGGTTGGCAACTTACCGATCCAGCGTCGATAGCGCATTCTATCTATCATATTATTTCTTGTCTCGTATTCCTTGTTCCTGGTCCAGGGTAAGTAAACAAATATTTATTTTATTCCGTAAAATCAAATCTAACTACACATCCATAGGTTTCCAAGATTTTAATCAAATTTGTAATTTCCTCAATCATGATGTTGCCCGTGTGCTGTGATTGGTGACTTCCTTGACTCCTACCCCGGGGTCCTCCTTAGCCCCCCCCTTCCCCCTCCTAGACCACGCGGTCGGCCCCCCTGGTCAACAGTTCCTTATTAACTCAACACGTAGGAAGATCACTCCATTTTCCAAACTTTAGAAGGACAAAAATAATAATTATTGATAATAACCTTTGTTAAATGTTTCCAGGAAATCTAAGAACCCAAGCTTTTAAAATACTAAAACATTACTGAAAAAATACTCTATAATCCGTACATTTTTTTTGTATAATGTCCCTTCTTTATTTTAACCACGATATTATTAGTCGGTATAGGACCTGGTTTTAGATCGACCGACACATGAAATAAAAGTTTGAAAAATAATAACCGTTTTCTAATTAAACGTAGTTATGCGGAAAGCAGCCAATCCACAGATTAAAAAAATACTTTTTGATGTTATCGGGTGCAGTAAAGTCAATTCTATGTTTTGCTTAAAACAACCATACCGCTTTCATAGAAAAAACTGTAATAATCGCCTTCTGAAAGTGCCGATCAAAAAAACAAACAAAAAACACCCCCAGGAAAATCTTACGGTACTTTTAAAATCATTTAAACTGGTCAAATACATAATTAGATTCTTGTTTGAAATATTAAAAAAGAAAAAAATGCATTCGTTATTTATCATTTGTTAAAGTCAAAAACATTCCAACTGTTTTATAGATTTGATTATTCATTCTATTCGAAAATATGATATTAACTCAGTTTCACTTTTCTGTGGCTTGCTGCTTTCTGCATAACAACCTTCAATTGTACACTGCACAGAATTCAAAATGCAATTCTTGTAATTGTACAAACAATATATATTTTTTAATGTAATTAATTAAAACACGTTTCATTCCAAATTCATACCGAATTGTTGTGTATTATTTTTCTCATGTTGATATTTGAAATCACATTATTTAAAAATATTACTATTATAAATTAATTACTCATCCCAAAGATGGATCTCGACACAAAACCCGAAGACAAAAATAATAATTCAGAGGTGAAGTCGATAGTTAAAAATGATTATATGCATAAATTTACCACGCTGAAGTGTACAATTAGTATTGCTGAAATTGACAAAAAGCCCACCATATTTATCACTGCATTGGGCATTTTTGACAATCTTTTAGATACTCATAAGTTTTTTCTTGTTCTTATCGTCATTGTCTGAGTAATAATTGTGAACTGGAACCAGCAAGGCACCTTCCCATGTCCTACTACCCTTCAGATGTGATATACTGTTACTAATGTTGATGATAATAGGTGCGTAGTAGGCGGTGTGAGTTTTATGTTATCACCTGGCGCCGGGCAGTATTGAAACGCCTTCATTCATGGTTTTAAATTTTCCTGGAAAAATTTCAGCACCGCCGTGGAATTTTGTCGGTATTGTTTCTAATATTTCAGTTTATTTTATTGTTGCGGAAATAGGTAAGATAGTAAAAAAATGTCGCCACTGAGTCGCTAAAGTGGAAGTAATGAATGGACACCGTGCGCTGTGTGCAAGGTATAATGTACGTTGAATGTACGACAAATATTTTACGATCTTTCACTTTTATTGAATGTTTATAGTTTTATTGTTCTGAAACACCTTGAAACGTAAAACATTTTTGGACACTACGTAAGTCAATAATAGCATAAATCAAATTTAAAGGAAAAAAGCATTCTGAGGTTAATAATTGTCATACGTATTTTCCTACATTCCACATAATTTCAATGTTTTGTACACCTTCTCGCTTCCAAAATAGTAATTAAATAAAGGTAGTTCATACATGTGTACTTCAGAGGCAAACGGATGCATCCAGAATTTGATAAAATTTGATTTGAATCCAGAATTTGATGAAATGACATTTCGATATTCATATCCAGTTTATGATCATGTCCATTGATTTTGAAGAAATGTAACTCTTTAAATGAAAGAACAATGTACTAATCTACTGAAAATACAAATTAATGCTATAAACATAGAATTAAGAATAGTCCAGAAGGAGCATAGAATCATATTTCAATACATCGGACTGTGTCCAAAATTCCCCCTACTATGCCCCCCTTTCGCCACTCGGATTCGTGATGTCACTGCGTAATGTTGCACGATAGGAAAAAATACAATCATAACACAAATGTAAGGTCAAAAAAATCAATTTTTAATTTCTCTAAAATTTTATTGTGCACGCGGAAATATTAATTGACATAACAGAGTAGATAAGCAAAGGGTCATTAAATAAGGGTAATTGAATTAATGAACTTTGAACTTAAAATATAAAACAATTTTTATTTTTACATAAAACGGATATTTTTATATCATGTTTAATTATACTTGATGTTTTAAAGATAATGTCGGTCAAATATTTAACCTAGGATTAAACACCACATAGTTGTTTAATCCGAGGTCCAATTTTCAGTTCTCTCATTAGATGAGCAAAGTTTGGTCAAAAAAATTACTTCCCTGGCAACACTAACGAAATGTTCATTTCCTTTTCTTCGACAATCTGACAGATGGAAAAATAATTCAATTTTTATGTAATGTATTTGCTACTGACACATTCATTTGCTAATCACCATGAAATGTGATCCCATCCTGTTTCTTTAGGATCCTAGCAGTATTTCTACACTTTAAAAGGACACACTACGGCATAGTTGAATTCAAATCAGGAGTTGCGTACTGAGCGACGTCTACAAAGAAACTAATGGGTCAAAATGTAAAACTACTCATTTATAAGTTGTTTAGTCGCCTTTTGTTTGATGCTCGTATGCGGTTTCTGGCCTATTCTTAATTCTATGGCTATAAATTATATGAAATCACTTAGAAAAAGTAGATTCTTTAGGTTTTTTTTTAACATTTGACGTTTGAATTTGCATACGGTCTGCCTATGAGGAACAGATATATTTTATACATTAACGTTTTTTAGAATATTATACTAGCATATTTCAAAAATATTCAAGATCTCTTAAATTTGGTGAAAATAAAAACCAATTAGCTAAGCGGGGAACGAACTTCAAATCTCTGATTTTTATCGCCATCCTGCTGCGAAGTTACTACCAGTCATTTGTATTTTGGGAAACAACGCTCTTTATTGCGAATTGTGACAAAGAATTGAAGCAAATAATACTCGTTTTTAACGAGAAGTGACTCAAACCGGTCAGTGTCAGTTTTCCGGTATGGTGAGATCTCTAATGGAGATGAGTGTGAACACCATTTATACTGATCACGTGTCGACTGAAGGAGTAAATCCCAACAATTTTTTTTCAGAGGAAAGTAAAACCTATTATTTTTTAGTTAAATTTCAACTCTAAAATAAAGTGATAACGAGTTCAGTTTTCTGTGCACAATAATAATATGACCTTAGAAACCAAAATGTTATCGATCTTGTTTTCAAAAATCTTTCCGAACTTTATAGGTAAACGTCACAAATTGTTCAATAAAAATCACAAAAGAATTTATGTAAATTATAGGTACTTTGTTCGTCGTCAAACAAATCAACCAATTTAAAATCATTTGTGATTAATCTCTAATCGTTCAACAGGAAATGAACCATTCTTGAGCGTGTCACTAAAATTCTTGCTAAAAGTTATGTTTACGAATATTTTTGTGAGAATTAAAACACTCAATTTAGGTACATTGTGCTTTTGACCAATCCAATCCGACAATTATTTGATTCATATTTTACGTTGGCGAGTTAGTGACACAGAAATGACTTTTTGCGGACAATGAAACAAAAGACTTAATAAAACATCTTAAAAAAATATACTTATGCGACTGAAACTTAATTTATAAATAATAATCGGTGATTCTGGAGCTAAAAAACTAAAACTTAGTATTATTTTTCAAAGAGGAACCTACTTCTGGCACTAAATGTATATTCGTATTTTTTTATTTACCCAAATACATCAATTTTGAAACTATTTTCTTTTAATAGTAAAAAACTGTGTTAGAAAATGGAAAAACAGTTGTGTTAGAACGGAATTAAAACATCGGACCTCCTGATCTGGAGTCCACGACACTACTCAGGGAACCACAATCAGTTTGAAATATTATAAATATTTGAGTTTTTTTTTTCAATATTTTTTTTTAAAAACACACAATTATTGAGAGACTATTACTTATTAATTGACTTATTAATTACAATTATAGTGACACAACAAAGAACGAATTATGCCTGTGAATGTCTCCCAACTTGCTAGAAAATTCGTGTTAAGTCGGGGCACATTATTACATACAAACCAAAAGATTATTATCTAGTGATAAAACTAGTTTACATACAAAACGTATTTCAAAAAACCTTAAGCACTTTTTCATATTTTCACAAAAGAATCACAGTTTTTAATTACAATTTTAAAATCAGATTTAACAACGATATAAGTAAATCTATATTTTATTTATTATTTAAAGTTACAAAAAAAATATTTATGTTATTTTTTTTATGATAAATTCGCAACAAGACTTTTTAGAAAAGTCCGTCATCAATTCTGTCGTACGAGTAGGTATGACAAACAAGGCAAAAGAAAAATCTTCGAAAATTAGAGTTGGTAAAGTAAAGTGGAATAAATAATTTAAATATTGAGTTTGTATAACATATATTAAATGCGTTTTTAAAGTAGAGTTAATGGATGTATATTGTTTTGAAAAAAACAATATAAGGAAGCCTTCTTATCATTTATGTTGTGTGCGTAATGCAATAAATTAAAATTATATAGATAGTGCGTTTATTCCTGGAATAGAAGAAACAATAACACATACATAATTAAACCTCGAGAAACTACAATTCAATGGCTTATATCAATATATTTATTGAGTAAAATGATTTTATAGTCCTTGGTGAAACTCAGAAAAAACTATTCATTAGATTGATATGACAAGGCTATAATTAAGATATAACAACAGACATGAAGAACATTTTACAAAAGGGAATATAGAAGTCGAGGCATCCACTGGGCTTATTATCTGTTATTGGCTGGTTTAAAACCCGAGCGGGAAGACGATGTGTTGGCTACCACACAGGATTCCAACATTTTTATTTATTTACTAACCACCGTAGACAATTTGTACAAAAAGTATAACATAGTTAAAAAGTAATAAATTATTTTATTTATTTATTTATTATCATTACATTACATACACAAAATTATAATTCAAACAAAGTTGCTTTGACTTCTTATCTAGGGTTATTTACCCCGTTCTAAGACAGTCAAAAATATAAAAAACAGCAATCAATATAAAGAAACAGTTATAAAGATAGAGGACAAAGTGAAAAACAAAGTAAAAAATGGAGTAAAAACATGGTAAAAATCTAGTAAAAAAATAGTAAAAATTTAGTAAAAATATAGTAAAAACGTAGTAAAAAAACGAAGCAAAAACATAATAAAAATAAAGTAATAAATGTAGTGAAAACATAGTAAAAAACATTAAAAATATTTAAATATATATTTAAAAACATTTTAAAACTCAGTAAAATAATAAGTAAATAATAATTCAGTTAATAAATCTTACATACACAATGTGATGTACACATTAGGAAATTATGCATTCTGTAAACGTTAGTATAAATAAATTAATTTTTAAATATTTATAAACAGATTAATTTTTGGTTCATTGGTTATTGAAGTATGTTGAACCAGTAGAGATAGTAAGTATGATTGCTTGTAAGTAATGTAATGTTTCAGGAGTATCAAACTAATTTGATTTATTATCTCATTCAAAAAAAAATATATACTCGTAGGTATTTATCCAAATAAGGGTATACATTTTAGATATAAAACAGGGTATTATGCATTAGCCAGAAAACTTGCGATTTTTATCTCTTTATACTTAGGAAGGAACATATTCCAAATATTGACATGGTCTGCAAAATCTGTAAATTTTGCATCCGAGTAACGGAAAAAATGTGCTTTATATTACACAATGTCTATAAAATAGTTTTGTATTTTTAGCTTGGATTGGTATGGCGCGGATATCCGTACTTTCTCTCTACGGTATGTTTTAATCCCCCAGATCTCTATAGTGCCTACTATTAGAAAGAATAAGCGGCAGGAAATGGCAGGTAGGATTAGGGTACAACATATACGGAATATTTATTTAAGGATCTTACATACCTTCTTAAAATTTAAGTTTTTAAAATGATGTTTTTAATTTATCAAAATCTTTGAAGATACTAACTGGATTTAACCCTAAGATTTGAAATATAAAAAAATAATAATATTTTTACAAACGTATTTTAGTTTAATATTATGTATGATACAGTCGTACAATAAACATGATAATTAAGTATCTAAAAAATGTATGCAACTGCCTTTTTTTTTTTTTTAAGAAAAAAGAGAAATACTCGTGTTCTTACTATTTACTCCAATATTTAAATGTTCAGCCCATTTCCTAAAAGTCGTAAATAAGTTGTGCTGGAAAAATGGAAGTTGACCTTTACTACCATATTTAATTTTTTAATAGGCACATTTTATCTAAATTTTTGCAACAGAGTGGAAAACATTTTTAAGATGGGGATGTGGAAGTCTAGGCATTTACAGGGCTTATGATCTATCATTGGCTGGTTTAAGTGGCCACTACACACTCGGTCATATTCACTATTCTGCCTTAATTTAACCATCCACATTTCCTCAACTCTTCTATCTGTTGACTTTTGTGTGGTGTGCGTTAAATAATAAATGTTACCCGATGTGTAATGTAACCACTTAAACCAGCTAATGACAGGTCATAAGCCCTATAAATGTCTAGACTTCCATATCCCCTTCTCAAAAGTGTTTTCGTTCCTTTTGTAAAAATTTAGATCATAATAACTTTCTAGGGAGGAAATCCAGTCTGTCTACAAACATTTGGACGTACTTTGTTGATTAGATACATTATATTTTTATTGGGGAAAGCAAATTGTTATTATTTTTGCAAACCCAACCTAAAGGCGGATTATTTTTATAAATGACATATTTTCCAAACAATTATGTAATTCCCTATCATCAAACATAAACCTGCATTCTTTACAAATAATAATATGGGAACATTTTTAAAAAATCACAAAATCTATAAATATAATAAATCCGGCATATACCAATTAAATTGAAATGATTGCGATTCAGTCAACATTGAAAAACTAAAAGAAACTTAGGATTAGAATAAAAGAACACTTAAGGTTCTTAAATAATAATAATTTGTCTGAATTTACAAACCATCTGATATAAAATAATCAATACTTCAATAAAGACACTGGAATAAAAGTACTTAATGTTGAAAATAAAATATCACAATTAGACAACTTAGAAATCTTAGAAATTTAAAAAAATGATTCATAATAAGAAAAAAATAAATAATAAGCTAATAAACGATATTTTTTTTAGTCCACTCCTGTCTAGCTTCGAAAATATTCATATCAAATTACCACCCTTTAAGGGAAAAAAAGACTTGATCTATTGGCCCCACGTGTAGTATTTAGTAAACATGGAAAAAATAAATTAGTAAAGAATTCATTAGTTATGTAAACCCTGACGAAGAAGCTTATTTGCTTTGAAACCGGTCAGTTTAAAAAAAAAAAGTGGTTTAAAACAAAGTTGTTTTATTTATTTTATTATAATAAATAGTCACAAAGTTAGTGCTTCAAATATAAAATTGATATTTATAAACTTTATCCTTTGTCCGCCTCGTGGTCTTATGGTCAGCGCGTTTACCCACCGCGCAAGAGGTCTCCGGTTCAATTCCCAATATGGTTGACATAAAGTATTGATTATAAAAGGTGTTTTTACTCTGGAATATTTCAAAGTCCCTAGACTGGCACTGGAAGCGTTAGACTGATTATCTTGCATTCATATTACAAACATTATCAAGATACACTGCAGTTGTTTTACAATTGTAGTGCACAATGCATCATTGGGTGCGGAAAAGGGACGATGATGATAGTAAATTCTAAATAACAACTGAAATCATAATCAAATATCTGTAGAGAAATATGAAGTATGAATTAAATTAAAAATAAATACATCTTTTTTGTTTAAGATCTATGATACGTATATTCAGATGACACATCATTTATTTAATTTATATCGCTTTTATCACGTTTTAAAAATCTTCATGAAGGGAGTATTTTTAAGTCATTAGTTTTGATTCTTTTTTCGTTATTTTTACATAATTAATTTTGAAATACGTAGGTGCTTAGGGTATCAAACAAATATTTTTTAGTATTTATTTGGGTAGTTAGTTCAGGTAGATGATTTCAGGTAGATATTATGAATGTACTATAAATCTATGCGAGCACAAAGAAAGGTATATAAGCAATTATCCCCTCTGAGGTAGAACTTATTGTTATATCTTACTTCTCAAGAGCTTTTTAAATAAATATTATTTATTTACAAGGTAAATAACAGTAATGTGAACCTTAAGTAATTGAAAGGGTCATTAAGTGTATCTCTATACTTTGCCCTAAGCCAAAATATTCCTTTTAAAATGTAAAATTGTTTTGTTAAAAACATATTTGGTATTTATTTTTTAGGTATTAAGGATCACTTGTAAATCAAAATTCAAATATTGGTACTATTTAAATATTAACCAGAATCATCTTTGGTAATATCAAATAAACTTGCATGTAACAAGTATCCCTGTCGCTATTTTAATTCTATTGACTACATTAGTTATTTATAAGCACACAATACTATTTTAATTCATTTCAACTGCACGTTAGATATATGAAATCAACTCCGGTTAAATTGTTATCATTTTTTTCCATTTTGATTAAGTTTAAAATCAACTCTGTATTGCACAAAAGAATTTTTTGAGAAAAATACGCGGTTCTTTTGACTGACCCAAATATTTAAATTTTTATCAATTTATTTTAAGTCGTACAGTACCGTGCTAAAAAAATGGGAAACAAATTGTGATACGGTTTAAATATCTAACCTAGTGATTTAAAATGATATATCTATGTAAGATAGTTGTTAACAGTTATAGATAATTAAATACAATCGCACACTTCCGAGTTCACTTGTAATGAATGCTCAATAACTAATATAAAGAAACATTTATTGATTTTTATGCTAACGCTTTATTAAATTAGTTCCAATTAAATTTTATATTAGTGAATTTAAACATTTTATAAATTTGTTGCGACGGAGAGGGAAAAACATTTTTTGAGAAGGGAATATGGATGTCTAGGAATTAACAAGACTAATGACTTGTCGTTGGCTGATTTAAGTGGCCACTTTACACACTGTGTAACATTCACCATTCTGCCTATGTTCAAACATCCACATTTCCTTCATTCTTCCATCCGTTGACTTTTGTGAAATAAAAAAGATCTAAAAACCTTTATCATGTGGGTAAGATTCATCCGGCTAAACCAATTCACCTACTACGCAACGCCTGAAAACAATTTTCCAATTTTTATTTACCAGTTAGTTAATTCAACAATGTTTTGAGTATGTTCAAATGTTTTCAGACTGGCTAAATTTCCTACCTAGGGAGTTATTGAGATCTTAATTTTTCGCAACAGAGAAGGGAATATAAATGTATAGACACTTACAATAGTTCACAAAAGTCAACAGATGCAGGAGTTGTGGAAATGCGAATGGTTTAACATAGGCAGAATGGTGAATGCTACACAGTGTGTACAGTGGTCACGTAAACCAGCCAACGACAGATCTTAAGCCTTGTAAATGCCCAGACATCTACATTCCCTTCTCAAAAATGTTTTCCCTCTCTGTTGCAAGCAATTTAGATCTAAATAACTCCTAGGCAGGAAATCCAACCAGTCTGCAAACATTTAGACATATTTTTACATTTTCTGCTGTTTGTATGAGCGACGGTCGTTGTTCAATAATTTATTAGTAACTAAAAATATATTAGGTTATTCAGTTTTGTAAGTATGGTAACTATTATTTTTTTGTAGTTACCTTTTGATTTTTAAAATACCAGTGAAGCAGCCACGGTCAATAAATAATCATATTTTGGCAATGTTTTAAATGTGTACAAATGTTTGCAGACTGGCTGGATTTCCTCCCTATGGAGTTATTTAATATATATAAAGGTTTCAGCGCCTTTATTACACAAAAGTCAATAGATGGAAGAGTTAAGGAAATGTAGATGTTTAAACATAGGCAGAATGGTGAATGTTACACAGTGTTTAAAGTGGCCACTTAAACCAGCTAATGAAAGGTCAAAGGCCTTTAGATGCCTGACTTCCATATTCCCTTAAAAAAAAGTCTTCCCTCTGTTGCAACAAATTTTGAATAATATTCTACTTTAATTTGTAAATTTAACAAAATAACGGTAAGATATTAAAATATATTACTAGGCAGGTAGGTAGATTTTATTTTATTTTGTTTATTGGAAAACAAAAGCAATAAAATATGTGTAAAACGTATTAAACATTGCATTTAAGCGTGAAATATAACCAATAAAGTTGTCTACCAAGAAGCAATTGTGAAAATCAACTGAAGTTAGGAAAAGAAATTACATAAAATAATTTTATGCGCGTGTGTTTTACACTTTAAATATATGGAATTCATACAATATTTTTTGGATGTAAAACACAACATAAAAATGAAGAAAAAAAAAATTAGGTCCATATATTTTTAACTTCTGAGCATTTTTAAAAAAAATGTTTTAATATGTAGCTAAATTATACATAAATATTAACCGGCGAGAAAGAAATTATACTCGCAGCCACGGTAGGGTGGGGGTAATTTTCCAGCTCTTCCCTCTCCGTCGCGGGGGGCGTCATGTGAGCGCGGGGTAGGTTCCACGTCCAGAGTTAGGCTGTGGTCTATTTCCCCGGAGAGGCAACCTCCCTCTCGGCGCGCCGCTCTCCCATTGGTCGCCGGTCGCCGGTAGCCGGTAGCCGGTAAAGCCGCGGCCGGCACGGCGCAGCGCCGCCACCGCCGCGCCGCCGTGGCCGACGCCGCCGCCGCTGCGACTCGAGACTCGACCAGTTGCCAGTTTGTCTGGGTGCTTCTCGCACGACGCACGTTCGCGAACATCTATCGCTTCCGACCCGAAACAAATACTTTCCGCTCAAGCACGATCATTAATATCCGACTGTGAATTGTGCCATCGAGTGACATGTGAGTGCTTGTGCCCGCGAAGAAAATTGTTATGGTGATAAAAAATACAAATGGTGATGACTTATGTTGTGAAAACGTTTATTATATTGAAGTTTTCGTGAGATGTTATCATTACTGTTTGTGCGCAGACAATTGAGGACTTTTCTAACGGATGACGAGATTTTTATTCAAGGTATTTAAAAACTATATTTACACGCAAATCGGGAGCTTTCGCTCGATGCTTGACGGCTCGAGTCTGGGGACAACGCGCGACGGTTGTTATTGTTCGGCCTAAAGTGCTTCTCTCCGCTGCATCTCAGCTGGGAGATTTTCTTTCTCCACCCGAGTGGCGGCTCTCGGCTGGTGGCTTCTAGCACCGGCTGGTGTATAATCGTCTGAATAAACCAATTCACAAAGCGTACTATTCTAGAGCTTTTGCTCGATGTTTGATGACCCAAGTCTGAGAACAACGGCGACGGTTGTTACAGTTTGGCGTAAAGTGCTACACTCCGCTGCATCTCAGCTGGGAGATTTTCTTCCTTCACCCGAGTGGCGGCTCTCTTCTGGCGGCTGGCGGCTACCAGCACCGACTGCAGTATAACCGTCGGACTAAACCAGTTCGTAAAGCGTACTATTCGGGAGCTTTCGCTCGATGTTTGACAACTCGAATCTGGGGACAACGCGAGACGGCTGTTACGGTTCGGCGTAAAGTGCTTCTCTCCGCTGCATCCCAGCTGTGAGATTTTCTTTCTCCATCCGAGTGGCGGCTCTCGGCTGGCGGCTACCAGCACCGACTGCAGTATAACTGTCTGACTAAACCAGTTCATAATGCGTACTATTCGTAATACCCCTTGTACCCGGTAACACTCGTAAAACTATAAATGCGAAATTACTTTTCCAGATTGTTCTCGTGTCAAGTTCCGGGTTCAATTCTCTCCACTAAAAATTACGTGTCTTTTTTTATTGTTATATTTTGCACTGTAATTTGGTCAAATGGAAAAATGTAATGAAATATTTTTATATATATTCCGTTATATATATCCGTGTTTTTGTAAAAAAAACAGAACTTTGTTTCCAAAAGCATAAAATTTCAAAACATTAAAGCACATTTCTTAAAAAAAACACTCGACAAAAAAAAATTGTAGTTATTTTTGTTAAATTAATCAGGCGATTATTCGTTATTTCGAACATATAGGAATGTATACCTGATGAGTGCAACGATGAAAGTGGGTCTTGAATCCAGATTCCAGATAAATGATTCAGTATAAAAAAGTTTTGTGTTTAGTCGTACCTACATTGCGACTTGTCAAGATTGATTTTGAGTAGCAAATCACGATTGAGCATATTTGTATCTATTTTAATTATTATTTTACTAAAATCCAATGACTTAAAACACATAATATAAGAATAATTGAATGCAGATGTACACATATTTAAAATATAAACAATCAGGTTTTGATAGAGCGCATTTTATTAAGTTGCTTTCAATATCCTGGAAACCGAATATTTAAATAAAACAGTCATTTATATAATATGCATAAAACAACGCTACATAATTATGCAGAAGATACTTGTATGTTTTATTATCACTATTTTTTACAGTACGGATCGAATATTAAAGTTAGTAGGTAGTTAATTTTATAATTAGTAAATTATTTTTTGTTTTAAGATTTCGATAGGCGTTTTTCGTTATTTTCTTAAAACATTTTGCCTCCAATCTTTTTTATTTTCTATTTAAAATTCTTCGTTTTAATTATCAACATTCTCACATCTATGTATGTATTTAGCTATTTATATACAAATTTTCAAATATCATCACACAATTATGTAAGGTCTCTTAGGAAGGGTGCCTAACGTGTTACAAAGTACGATTTTTTATTTCTGTATATACATACCTATAAGTACCCGTGTATTTATTTATTTGTGATTTATTAAGTTAGCTCATACATCTTAAGAACTAATTTAAACAGTGTACAGTTGACAGTTTTCAGTTAGTTTATATTTCAACCAACCTAAATATCAAAATCCATCTACAAATGCTTCTTAATTTATTTGTACGTGTAATTGTAATTCGGTCATAAAGAAGAATAACAGTATCCTACATAAGCCTAAGCAATTTTTCAAATTCACAGTGAATGGGGCAATGAAAGCAGTAGGGTTAAATTCAATTAAAATCACAGTTTATGACCCTGATTTTTTTTAATTACTTGATTCTTGAAAATGAAAACCGAATTTTTAGTCTTAACGAAACCGATAGCAAGAGCCCTGGTCTTGAAAACGGTTTTCGGGTAGTGCACATACACTCCCTCCACATATATTATATTCCTCTACTCCCTAGTTGGAGCGTATGATGTTCACATATACTTAAATACCATGAAAATCTTACAGAGCAAAAAAAAAAATTATTACTGAAAAGGCAGTAAATTACAAGAGTTGATAAATCTACCTGGTTCATGAAAAAGTATAAACATTGAAAAAATATCATTTTCAGGCGTTGCCTAGTATGTACGTGAAATAATTCAATTAGATGAATCTCACCCGCATAAATAAAGGTTTCAGCTCTTTAACTTCACAAACATCAACAGATGAAAGAATTAAGGGAATATAGATGTTCAAATATGGGCAGAATGGTGAATGTTACACAGCGTGTAAAGTGGCCACTTAAACCAGCCAATGACAGGTCATAAGCCCTGTAGATGCCTAGAATTCTATATTACCTTATCTAAAATGTTCAAATGTTAATATAAGATTAAACATTGTAGAATTTGAAAACTTTTTTTCAAATTCTTTTTGGCGTCACTACGTTTTATATAATATTTAAATAGAGAAAAATACAAAATACTGGATTCACGCACTAGTTATTGTAAATCATTTCAGAAACGTTAAAGATTGTAATATTAATTGAATTTGCCTTTATAATAAATGGTTTAAAGTAGTCCTTTTCGAGATAGCTAAACAACGAGTAGCTTAACAACGAGACAGCTGCTCTTCAGACGGCAACATAAAAAGGAAGTCATCGCACGTTGTTATCAGTTTGCTTATTAAAAGCACTATATTCTACAGCAAACAAAGAGCTTAAAACTATCGAGAAGAGTGTAATATTTAGAGTTGTCGTGTTTATTTATTTATTTTTAACGCTCATATGAAATAAACAGAGGTTGTAAACCAAGTTTTTTCAGTCCCAACACTTGTGGATGGGAGTGAAACATGGAACTGGCAGAGGAAAGATGAAAGCAGAGTGAGCGCGGTCGAAATGCGATCTTTTAGTCAAATCTGTGGAAACCAACGTAAGACGACAGGGTTACGAATGGCAAAATCAGGCGAGAGTGTAAATTTGAGTCAGGTATGGTTGATAAGATTTAGAAAGGGTCTCTGAGATGGTTTGGTCATATAGAACGAATGAATGAGGAAACAATGGTAAAACATGTCAATGTACATTTTTTTAATTTTATTTTTATTAATTCAATTGTATATGGTGTAAATTATGCATAAAAGTGTATTATTTAATATCATTCGTTTGAAACATTGCCATTTTTTTTTACTGTCAAATACCAGTTTTAAGTATTTAAATAAATCAAAATTAACGACAACTTAATTCCTCGCCTTATTTTAAAAATGTTATTCATGCACCTTAGTAGATATTTATGAAACGTTGAAGAAGCGATCAGTATGTAACGTTACGAATAGTACTAAACTGACAGTTTTCTATGGTAAATGATAACCAATCCACCACCAGTTACCTACATATGTCATTTGCCGGTGCTGCTACGATACCCTGCCACGCCACGCTGCGCCGCCCGTTGCGCCGTGGTTTGGTAGTAGTTAACTTGATATACTATACATAGTCGTTAGAGTACACATAATAATATGTTTATGTGTGCCCTACTTCAAGATTTGATATTAAAAATTAAAAAATAATATTCACATTTATCTACAATAAACTATTTTGAAATAATGAAGTTTTTTTTTGCACCGAGTCTGGTCGTAAGTTCTTTGCATCACTGTAGATAAAATAACATTGGGATAGTTTTAGGAGTGAAACAAAATAAACTGAAAAAATAAACAAATAATTAAATATATTAATAAATACCTGAAACCAAAGATACAAATAGATCAGAGTCTCAAAACTAAAAAGAAAGAATTGCACAAAAGCTTGGAATTTTTCAATGAGAAGTCTAAAAAAATAAAGCAATATAATGCCTTCAATATTTTAAATTAATTTTTCAAAACACGTTCTCGATAAATTTTTATTTAATTTGGCGGAATTAAATGTCTTCTTACGTTATGAACAACTACGTAACCCAATAAAAAAATTATTGTTTTAAAATATTTCACGTTCACCCTGCTAATTTATTAAGGTTTTATTAACTTCTAATTTAATAATATTTTATTACTTACTGAATTGATAATTTTTTCTTTTATTATATTAAAATGTCCATGCTTCTATGTTGTCTGTATTATTTTCGTCTTAATTAGAGCTAATGTAAAATCTCATATTCTGAGTATCGAGTTAGCTGGTGGTAATCTGAGATAGTGGAGTAGTAGATTTAAATCTCTTAAGAGAGTCTCCGATATTCACTTGCAGGAAATTGTTAATGAATTTATTTTCGTGAAGAATTCGATCAATTTCACTCAAACTTCCCGTTACTAATTAGCCAATATTTCATGCTTACCCTGCTGAGAAGCATGGTAGGAGAACGCGTCAACCACTTAACTACGAGGTGGACTGTCCACGCGATTTTATTTTTCAGGATTGTTTCTTAAGAGTAACCGAAGTCTAAACATTCGTCCAGGGTTCTGGTTCTATTTCGCACAAATAACTGTATTCTTCATCCGCCCGAACACAAGCAAAAAAGGTTATTTTTAAAATTAAGTAATGTAAATTAATAATTTATTTACAGAAACAATTTTTCACGTGTAAAATACGGGGAATATTTTGAGAGTACGCTAAAAAACTGAAAATTTACAATGTGTAAAAAAGTGAAAGAGGTGAGAATTGTTATTAATACAATAAATATACATGTATATGTCGCTTTGTGTATAGTAAATCGTGTTTATTAGAACTCCTTTCTCGTATATTAAGTTATACAGTGCTGACGACACGAATAGAGGCGTTATATAACATAATATTTGTTATTACATTCTATAAATAAAAGCTATTACTGTACATACAATCTAAGCGCGTGGTTGTAGGTTTGACTATTGACTAAATTCTTCAGGCCATAAAAATATATATTAACGCTGAGAAACACCTGATTCTGATAAAATTACCAAATGGGTAGAAAATAAAAATTGTACGCCAGAACCAAATAAGTTTATTTAATAAAAAAAGTATAGTTAAACACAGAAGAGAAATATTTTAAGAAAATATGAATCAAATTAATAAGATACACGGAGTGGTAAACTGCGGACCTCCTATGAAAAATTCACGACACTATACAGGAGATAATAAATATAATATTTTTAATACGTAATAATATAACGTAGATGGTATACATTTGATATTTGGTCGTTTATTTCAAAAGCATAGTGAAATCGCTGTTTCAAAACAGGTTTATCTATTGAGGCAAGTATTTGTGCTGAACATAAATTTAAAGCATAAATAGTTTTTTTTTCATATTGATAACAATATAATTAGACAAATTAGCATTTTAATACAATTTATAACATTCTCGTAAACATTTTTTTTTTATTATTTAAGATTGTATATGATTTCTCGACTCCACACGGTTCACGGCAAAAGCTCTAGACGAATAAATAAATAAAAAAAACTGTGTAAATGACAAAATATTATATTTATATTTCAATCATTTCATAAATAAACGTTGTTTTATTTAATTACAGAACAAATAAAGGAATGTTTTGTATGTTTTACTTTAGTAAAATGATTAAGTGGCAACAATACAAATTTTACAATGTATTCTTTTATTTTTTATAAACGTTCAGAAAAATCATAAGTAAAAGAAAAATTTTACCAACAAAATAAAAAAACATGCATAGTAAATAAATACAAAAGTATTTTTCATCTCAAAATATCTCATAGTCATTCAAACATTTCGTATTAAATGTGTGGAACTAAATGCATCCACCCCACAGAGCCTGGAAAAACGTGTTTGTTCTTTTCAGTTGTTTCCTTCATATTCTCATTGTCAGAATATGCGTGACTTTATTTGTGTATTATTTGGTATAAATGTACTTTTTAATGGATAAATGAATCAACAATTCTCGAGTTTCAATTCCGGAGACTGATTAGAAGCAAATACATTCATCTCCTTCACCATTTATCACGGTCCTCAGAAACCCTTTTTTTGTTGCTCAAATTCTTAGACGGAATATCTACATGAACACTATAGCTAGGTGGCCTCCTTGGTTAAGACGCTTGGCTCACTAACGAAAGATTCCTGGTTCGATTTCCGGTGAGAACTCGAAAATTTTATTTTTACTTTTCTCGTATTTTGAGCTGAAATTCTCGCTGTAATTGAGAGGAAAAAAAATGTATGTTGTGTTTTTTGTATGGTAAATGTATTGGACATTTTTTTAAAACATACATGCTAACGTACTTAAAAGTAAAAAACAAAAATTCAAATAAGTAAATGAAGAAAAAAAAGATATGAAATTATAAAACATATGATAAAAAGTTAAATAAAGGTAAACACAAAAAACAGTAAGCATGTAAACAAAAAATGCAAAGATATACAATAATGAAATGAAAAACGCAAACATTGTAAATATACTCGTACAAAGTAATATTGAGTAAATTATCCCGACGCGTTTCATAAGATTGTACAGCAGGCTTCCTAGAACGAGCATGTTTTCATTTCTATATGAGAGCCTGTTAGCTTATTTACATTTTCGGAAAATAATAATTCTGTAATTTAAATTAACACTTGGGTATCTAGATGAATTTAAAACTCGTTTATCCGTAAAATGCTTAACGATTTATAAAAACAAAAAAAATAGAGAAGATTTACATTTAAGAATTACATGTTCATAAGTGATTACGCTTTAAAAACTTAAAAAAATACAATTACGTGTATTAAAAAACTTTCATATTTTTTTCTTTCAATTTTAAAAACTATGCGCAATTTACAACAATGAGTTTAAGTACACTAGGTACTAACTGTGATTGAATTTGATCATGGAAAAGAATTAAACAGTGCTAGTGAATTTAGCTACTTTATCATCGTTACGTAACTATAACAAAATATGTCTATTGTACATTGAATTAAATTACTGGACTGAATTTTGAAATATTAAATATTGAATTGTATTTCATTTAAATATAAATAGGATTTAAAAGAAAACAACAAAGTTTTTCATTTAAACAAGAAACCTAGTTCCTGGACTGGTGCCTCAAGCGTAAGAATCATCATCTAACTTTCATTCGAATGCTAAAGGTAATTTAAAAAGGTGCTGATATTTAACTATGTAAATGCCATAAATATTTAAATGAAATACAATTGGATAGGTGTACTGTAATTGTGAGTAAAGTTCTGACTAAAGTAACGCGGACTTTAAAATACAAAATCATATTTTACCATAAATTTGTCCGGCTCATTGCATAGTAGATAACGCGTTTTTTATTTCTAAGCATGCATTATATCTTGGGTTCGATTCGCGATACAATCGACTCGAAACATTTATTAAGAACCGTGGTTTTCCCTGCTATATTTCCTTATCTTTATTAACTTAGAATAATATATATTTTTTTAAGAAAACTCACTCAACTTCTTGTTAGAATCCATTTATAAGTAGAGTAAGTAGAGTTTTTTGTAACCTACTAAAAAAAATATATTTGTGAAATCTACGTACAAAACTATTCAAAAAGTATAATTTCCAAAAATCTATCCCCTTGTTTTTTTAAAGCCGTCTTTATAATAGTAAATAATTATAATATGCGTTGTTTTGTGATACACTGAAGTGATCAATTTGAAAATATTATTTTTCCATGTTCAGTACATTTTTTATTCACGGAGTGGCAAAAATTGGTTAGAGAATATACATTTATTAATTGAATTAGAATTTAAACTGCGTTATACAAAACAATGCATGCCTATTTATAGTTTGTACCTACTTATGTACCTAAAATATAGCGATAACGAACGGGGTTTGTACCCTAGCTGGCCAGGTAATGTTTTAGGGATATTTATAAGAAAAGCAAATTTTGTGAAAAACCTAGCATTATTACACGAGTATACCCATTGGGGGTTCAAACCGTCAGTAGGATCACAGTGAGTCACATCTTGCTGGAAGGTGTGATTCTATAAAATGCTGCAAACGCCCAGTTGCATTCCACTGGCATCACTACTGACCAGTCCTACTCGTCAGCGTACACGTCGCAGATCCCGGGCAATGGGATCACACTCATAACGGTGTGATCACAGCAGATAACGAGAGGGTGAATGGTGAGTTTCTGGCGCCTCCAAACCAAAACCAACCAGTTAAGGGAAGGTAACCCCTACAGAAAAATCCACCTGAGAAGGCAACGGGAAACTACTCTGGTCATCTTTTCCCAGGAATCACTATGGCGAACACATCCAATAAGCAGTTGTCCTGGCTGCGGAGTAGTGCAGGACCGAGATGATTTCGCTGTAGTGATCGCTTACGTCGAGGGGACCTGACAAGGCACCTCAAGAAGAAGAATACCCATTGACAGTCTTTGTAAGGCTGAGTAATAAGATTTCTATGAAATCAATCATTAAAATTCTCGTTTTTATGTATACCTTTATGTGTTTACCAAGTATAAATTAATAAACGTATTTCTTCGTTGTTTTTAGTTCTACTTTACTCGCACTTTACTTGCTAAATCGAGTTTAACAGTGTTAATACAATACGTACAAGACAAAAAAAACACCCATGTACTTATAAAAAATGTATTTCTAAAAAAAAGTATAGTAAAATTTAAAGTCAAATACATAACTAGTGAGAAGTGAGCCATTATAATGTTATTATGTACTAATATGAAACATGTTCCGCGTTGCCAATATCTTTTTAATTACCCCTTATTTGGTTCATTATGCAAGATAAACTTTGAACGCGGTTTAATGACTTCTGAGAATTTTACTGATTTACACATTCACTGGGTAAAAAGCAGTCTTTCACTAAAAATCTGAATTCATAGTTAGTAATATTATTACATTGGATCCTACATAATCCAATTTCCTGTATTGAAACACGGGATTAAGATTTTTCAATATTTGGCACATTTTAAGGAACCTCAAATTAATTGACCTTTTAAATCTAATCAGTGCTATGCAATGACACGAATGGGTAAAGTTGATAAACTCTATTAGATAGTCTTTCAATGTAAATTATGAAGTATAAAAATTTAAAAACATAAATTTTTACTTGAAGTCTCCTTCTTCAGATAATAATTTGACATACAAGTATAACCATCATAAATCACCAAAACTATGGAAAACATACTTATAAAAATTCCGGATCAGAATGTCATCCGCCGTATTTAGTTTTCATTCGTCCTTTTTTTTTTAATAAGCCTCAAGTTGACCAATAATTTTTCCTGTTCCATTTTAAGGCATGAATCGTACTTTTTAGCGGGTAATAATACTCATAGAGCAAACAAAAGATTAAAAATTATTTTTAACAATTGAAAACCATCGTTTTGTCGCTTTGACGATATTTGTTTTAAGTTAACTTTACTTTATGCACATACCATCTTTAGTTACCATTTTATTTTAATATTTAATTGTATTTTAAGTTTAATTTTAATAAAAACAAATTAAACACCTGTAATAAAATATAATCAATACAATGCAGAGTTAGTCTTTGTTGATTATTTTAAAATAAAAATTCATCGTGGGTTAATGGCAAAATTGTACTTTTTCAATACTGCTTACAGTTATATTATTGTTTGTGGTAAAGAATTTGGCTTGCGCCCATTTGGATAATACCAGACCTACGTACGTACATATATTTTTTACTCCAGTTTTTTCACACATACATAGCTTCAGGCACTGTCGGTATAATGTTTTCATTATTGTTACTGGCGCCAAGTTTTTATGTCAAATTCCATTTAGTTTACAATGTCACAGAGGGAGAAGAACCATAAACCCCCGGTATAGTTAAGAGCGACAAGTGGAACCGTCATAAAATTACTCAAAATTAACCGACAGAATATTTTTACCTGAAATCAATCAGGTGACTTGTGAATGGATTTGTATTTTGCACCGGAAAAGCTTTATGATTTAGATATGATAACCGACATTACTACTTTTGGAAACGATTCGTTGAAATGCAGACTGCAAATTGTCAAAGCTAGGTTTTCCATACTCGGCATTACTTCTTGAATCACACAAACGGTTAACAGTGATGATTGAAAGGAAATCTTTGTTTCTACTTCGGTAGTAAATAAACCGAGGCGTTCGCATTATTCCAAGTAGTGAGCAGTGTAAAGTTGCGCATTTGCAGTTGCTGCATAATGTTGTACATTGTTTGCGGAATCAGTCGGGGAATAGAACTGGCGTATAATAATGCTTTATCTCGTATTTATGTGTCACAGGTCAGGACCCAGCCGATAAGTCTGTATGAATGATGTTTCACTAAGTGGATTCATGAACTTGGTACGTGGAAACTTCATTACTAGCGAAACTATTTAATATTTGCATTGTTTTATATTATTCATACATCACGACGTAAAAAGCTTGACACTTAACGTTTTTATTCAGTACAGCAACGAAGTAAGTCACAGAGGGCAATGTGATATTGCTGGGGTTCTAGCCTTCCTCGATCACTTACAAATGAGACTTCTCAAAACTACTAAAAAAGTTACATGGTGCATTCGTGCGAAATAAATTGCGAAAGTTTCGGGACTGAAATAACTTTAATACGGTATTATTCCTTGTATGAGAACTAATGGTTTGCGTTCATAATGCGCTTCTAGGTGCTTTGCGGAGGCGTATTATTATTCGCGTCAAACAACATTGCATACACCACTCGGTGAAGAAGTGAGGCAAGATAACCGAGAAATGGAGAACTGCTACTTTAGAATGTGTTTTCTTTTTTTTTTACATTTGATCAGCTTACTACACGTGCTCGGTATTCTCAGTTAAAGCTATCGCGATGGCCGCGAAACGACCAGAACTACCAATCCGTAATGATTCATAACGCGAGAGAAAGACAGAGTTACCGATTCGTAATGATTTAAAACGCGCGTGAAAGAGACTAGACACAGGTGTCGGGAGGTGCCACCAAGGCCAGGTCAAGGAGAGTAATATTTAGTGGGGCAGCCAAATATTTACAGCCGCGGATTTACGAGAGTGTACGGTGTGTACACTGTACACTCTACACACTCTACACCATACGACTACCTACTGTTCTGCAGGCTGCAGGCTACACGCTGAACGCTACAGTTCAGTCCAGTCCAGCTAGATTGGTGAGCACGCTTGTGGCTGGTGGCACGACTCGGTTGATAACCGGGAATTCCCGTTTCCTGAAAGTCCCGAATAGCGAATTATAAATAGGTACTTAACATAGTAAATGTTACTTCTTAAGTAGAATAATATTAAATACAATCAAAAGTTATTTGGTTTGTTAGTAAATATTATCCGGGTTTTATTGCTTTTTTTGTTACATTAATAAAAAATATGTATTTATACTTGTGAATAAACGAATCTATCCAAAACTGTCTGAAAATGCATTTTTATTGCATTGAAAAAATATATCCAAATTGAATTTACTTGTATTTATTTTATTGTAAGTATATTATATTCTACACACAGCGAATCGGAGCATTTCGTAATTCATATATTTTATATGTAGATCTAATTTCAGGTTCAAGCGCAATATTTTATTTATTTATTTTTCAATAATTCATGGATTTTTATATGTTTTATGTTTCATACATCCTATTTGAAAAGGGAATATAAAAGCCCTAATATTAACAAGAATAATAGCATTAGCTGATTTCACTGATCACTTTACATACTGTTAAACATTTATTATTCTGACATAGTTTGAATAGCTATATTTCGATTATTATTCTAATTGTTGATATTGAAAGATCCGAAAACTTTGTCGCTCAGGTGAGCTTTTAAATTATTTCGTGTACTAGGTAGTCCTGTAATTATTACTCGTGAAATGAATGTTATTAGAGTTTTTACTAAAACATTATTATTCGTTATTTATTTATTATTATTCATACTTTCATATTTTTAATTTATTTCAATCTACTGTCATATACACAACGATGCAGTTTAAATATAAAAAATACTTAATACTAGACTACACATTATTTCAAACTTATAATTAAGTTATATTAGTCATAAGTTATATTACAGGAGAACCGAAATTGAAAAACCATAAAATAAATCTTTGTGCATAATATGTTTGCCTTTGTAAATTAAAAAAAACGTATTGCATTAACCTATCATAAATTACCTACAACGATAATGCCTGAATGCTGTCGCTAATTTCCTTTTTGAATTTATTAATATTCAAGTCGAATATATCGCTCGCATTGGCTCCAATAATGTTATTAAACAGATTGCAAATTATATGTGTGCATGATTTTTTGTTGCATTAGTATTTGCGTCGGCACAGTTGGTGTGACGGGTACGTTTAAAGGGTACGTGAAAATTAATTATACTAAGTAAATTAGGGCAGTCAGTTCATAATGGAGTTCTGGTACCAACCCTAATGTATGGAAGCGAAGCATGGAGTTGGAAAAAAAGGGACGAAAGTAGACTGAATGCTGTTGAAATGCGATCCCTCAGGCGAATGTGCGGAAAAACAATGTATGATAGGTGCCCTAATATCGAAATTAGAGCAGAATGCAAGGCTGAGTTAAGCATTATCGACAAAATTAAGAAAGGTCTTTTGCGATGGTTCGGTCATGTGGAGCGAATGAATGATGAAAGAACGGCTAAAAAGATTTATGATGCGAATGTGTCTGGTTGTAGAAGTCGAGGAAGGCCGAGAAAGACATGGCATGATCAAGTACAACAAATTCTTGAAAGTGGTCATGTGAAAAGTCGGAATAATCGACGTGCGTGCATGAGAAGATGTATGAATGTGAAGGAAGCAAAGGAAGTGTGCCAGGACAGAGTGGTGTGGCGTTCTATCCTCTCTGCCTACCCCTCTGGGGAAATGGCGTGATGGTTAGTTAGTTAGTTAGTTAAAAACATTAAGTAAGCTATCTATTGTCTATTATCTAAGGAGTATATCTTAAAATGTATTCTCACTTCATCGTAATTATTGAATTAGTAATTGATTCAGCACGATGGACATTTCAATAAATTATTTTTAACTTTTTATATTTTATGTTTGTAGCTTTTTTAGTATGGGGACCAGATTAATGTTGCATGTTCCAGCCGACTTCTAGCAAATGCATGATACAAAATTTTCAGGGTATTTATATCTTTAAATCGTAAAGTGACTCTAGTGACAAAACCTAACATTTTGAATGCATCACATTTTTTGCGTATGTCACATTTACATTAGATTTTCTAAAACCTAATGCGTTTTTTATCATTTATCATTTTTTGATATCTTGATTACACAAAACATTTTTTATTCGACCGCGTTACGAGATTTTCATCAGAAACCTGCCTTTTCATAAAAAATCAATTTGTTTTCTAGCTAAACACAATCAAAGCATGACATTTTTTCAATTATAAGCTCAACAAATGCCATATTTTGGTAAAATAGAAGGTAATTTTTAAAAGTTCTATTTAAGATCGATACAACTCATGAAATATTAGAATGTTTCCTTAATAAATATAGCATAAAAATGTTGTTGGATGATTGACAAAGCACAATTTTCATAAAACGAGCCATTTAAAATCAAATATATATATGATAAAATATAAATTCAACGTTATTTATGTTTCTTTTAGTATGATGTTTTAGTCTCGAGGTAATTATTTACTCTCAAGAATAAATGACAATATCAGATATATTTCCGAGAACCGTTATCATACTTAGCTCTTTTTAATTTTGATATGGGGGAAATTGTTTTAAGTTGCTTATTACATAACACGATTGAAGATAACTCAGATCCACTGCTCCAATTTTGTTTATATATTTTTGGTGAAACAAAAACAAATATGCTTGATAAGAGTGTAATCAATTAATATCATTTAGTTCATGTTAAGTTCGTGTGAAATTAAATTATAAGAACTCATGTTTGTAATACATTGTCGCTTGTTCTTAAAATTTCATGTTTTTTCAGTCAACAGTGCAATAGCCATTAAAGTATGAATAAAACATAATTGGCTACATAAAAATAGAAATTATGTTAGTATTATGTTAAAAAAAAGTATTTGACATAACTTTGAATACTATTTTATTGATTCGAACATTCCTATCATGGTCTGAAGTAAACTGATTTTACAGCTGGAAATTTTAATGTTGCCATGGACTTCATCAAGAGTTTTAGTAAGTTAAAAATTTGGATACACTGCAATTGATAAGCTAATGCCGTGACGAGAAAATTGTTTGCTACAAAATAGGTAATTTCACAAGAAGACGATAGTTATAACATTATTGATTTTGCTAGTATTTTAAAAATTAGATACCAAAACATAAAGAAAAATGAAGTTTTTACCTATTTCACATATGTACAAAATATTTTGAGGCTTTATATTTCGTTAGGTTTAGCACTTGGTAACACTTCATGATGAACTATTTTACAATAAAAACATTTGTATGAGTTAAACACATTTAAGTTTCTGATATTCAAATAACGAGCGCTCCTCCCATTGACTAGTGATAAAAAGAAGTTGTGTTTTTTGAAAAGTTTTTATTTTTTAATATTTTATAGTTATTTAAATTATATTATAAATTTTAAATCGTATGTTTTATACAGACATAATAACTTACAAAAAGTAATGTATATAGTTACAGTTTATTTCTCAAATACTTAATATTAATCAAATATGTTGCCCGAGATCTACAAAACTAAGAATAACAGACTTGATAACTGTAATAAATAACTTACTTGTTCTATGATATGAGTTTGTGTCAAAATAAGTCAATAAAAAATGCTTATTATACACTCTGCAAATGACGGAAGTTAATAAATGATCAATATTTTTGAATATTTATAGACGTATATTTCTGAATTCGCTATTAATTAAAATTCTTATTTTAATGTGAAATGGCATTAAAAATATTATTTTATAACTATAAATCGTATAAATGTAGCATCTTTTAAATATTTTATAAGGGTATGAATAAGAAATGTACCTGTACCTAATCAATTAATGGGAAACCCCGTGGCTTTATGCAAATAAGCATCAGTTACTGCTGTAAATAAGTTCCAAATATACTTTAATTTAAGCAAATGATATTCAGTGTTTACTCAGTCACTTCGATATAAACAATAAATCTTCAGCTAACGACTTGAATCGTAAATCAAGAGACACATTATTAAATTGATTTATTCACACCACAGCCTCCACAAACTGGTATTTATTTATTTTAAAATAAAAAATAGTAACAAACTTCTATCAGTTCATATACCTGAATATTTTTATTTATTTATTTACTCTATTTTATCATTTGTTGTTGAATTTGATATTACCACAGCAAAGTATTCCCGTCACAAGTCACAATATTGCAGCGTAACTTGGTAGAATACATGATTAATATTTAAAGCATCAACGTTGTGGTCAAAAACTTCAAGATCCACCTACCGAGTTTTCTATGTCTACCGGTTTCGAGACGTAGGACACTAATTACATTAACATCCAAATCCCACTATACACCTTCCCCATAGTAGTCGCACAAATTATTTTATATATTCAAGATTGTTGGTATTTATTTATTTTCCAAGCGGTTATTTATTTATTGTTATTGCTGTGCATACAGTGCTATGTTAATATGAATATTATTTTATAGGTTGTATTTTTATCGCATCCGGGTTGGTATTCTCGCGGGAATGTCATTCTTTGCCAATTAAATAATAGAAATATGAAGTATCGCGATATTTATAAGGTAATTGGCGCATGCTGTTATAAATTGATACATTTTTTTAGTAAGTCCCTGTAGACTGTACACGTAATTTACAGAGGGTGCATAGAGTACTTAATTGAAATATTCGTTTGTCTCAGATACATGAAAATAATAATAAATAATTCTGAGCCCATACGCTTCGAGTACTACAGAATCGATTTAAAGTTTATTAAGTACATGTTGATTGATCCGGAAATCGATTCTGGGATTTCTTTAATGATTACTTTGAATGTTAGGATTATAATAAACGATATTATCATAATAATTTGGTGTAGCCAAATAATTGAGCAAATGTTTTTTTTATATGAACTTGTTTTGTTAATTTTACGAACGATACGAGAAAATTTAATTAAAGTCAGGCAAATAAATAAAAATAAAAATTGGAGTGTGGATTTCCAACCGTTTTTAGATAGAGGCAGTGTCTGCCAATAGGAATGCGCAATGCGCATGCGCAAGTGGCATGATCCCCACTTAGAATCACAGTTGGTTGAAGCGTTGCTTCACATTCCTCCGCGTTTCAAAACATATTGGTTATGAAAATAATCGTTTTTTTGTGGCGGGAAAAAAACGAACAGTTTCTGAAGATGTAATTAGACTGAATTCCACATCAAATAATAATAAATACCTTTGAATTTCAACACAAGAACTCGTGTGTGTTGAGTTCCGTCTACGTCTACACGTGTCTCTGTGTTTGTGTTAGGGTCGCCAAACCTGATATTATTTTACAAGAGACCGAACATGTCGGCGTCTCGGCGTAGTGGTCAGCGCGTTTACCCACCATGCAAGAGGTCTCGGATTCGATTCCCAAAATGGTTGACATGAAATATTATTTTGAAAAGTTGTTTTTACTCTTGAATAGTCCCTGGCTGGCACCTGAAGCATAAGACTGATCATCTTACCTCCATGTAACAAAATGATCGAGATACGCTACTATTGGTCTACCAATGCACTGGCCTATGCACTTTTAGGTGCGGAAAGGGAATAATGATGAATATGAATTCTTTTTTCGAATTCTGTATCTAGGCGGATAAAGGATACAAGTCTGTGCGTGCAGAACCTTGAACGAATGTTTTTTGACTCAGCTTTGTACTGCCGTCATAAGACAAAAGGACGCATCTAACATTTTTTTCAAAAATGAGTCAAATACATATTTGGACTCAGGAAAAAAATACGCATCTACTAAAAATACATCTATTTTCCTAAAATAACCATAACCCTATTATTTTGACTAATTAATTAGACCAAACTGCAAAACGTCTTGAAGATTACTAAATATGAAAGGCTGTTCTGACTTATATAATTATTAAAGACTGATTAAAATACTTATTTTTTCTTCTATTTCGTTTTTAAAAACATCTAAAATGAATGAACCTACTTGATTTCAATTAAATTTAAGATCTGCTGGTAATTTTGAAGTTCATTGATTATTAGGTCGGCGTTACTAGTTTGGAAAACAGTAAATGGCCAGTAACGTCTATTTTATTTAGTTGAGTAGAATCAATTGACATATTAACAATAAAAAAGAAAGACGTTTACTTAATTACTAAATAAAAAAGGCGTTTCTAGGTAGAAACGTCTTTTCATTGAAGTATAAAATGTATTTTTGTATTTTTTTTTACTTAAAAGAAGATGAAAATGTTAATTTTTAAATATATATGTAGTGTAAAATTTATTAAAATTAATACATATATTCCGTTAGGGCAAACCATAATACATACTGTCGCATAGTCATATACTTAATGTTTGTAGTATTTTTCACACATAAAATTTTCTAATCTCCGAATTACAAAATGTTTATTTTCTCTGTTTTTTTATTTTACGTAGAAACGTCCTTCTTTCTTATGACAGCAGCGTAGAGTAGTGTTTGGCGCGTTCGCCTACCAGGCTTAAATCGAGCTGAATTATAAATATTGATTTCGAATATGGTTCTTCAAAGAAATATTTCAATTTTCCTGGACTGGCACCTGCATTGTAAGACTGATCACCTTGCCTTCATATGCACCACTGGGTGCTGATAGGGAAATTATAAATGATGATGATGTTTCAAAGGAAGTAAAAAAATGTTACATTAGTCTGAATATTATTAGGTAAGGCGGTACAAAAAATAATATTGCGTCGCTTTTAAATTCGGTTTATCCACAACAACAGCAGTATGGCTTACATTCCGTAGACCAGGATTTCCCAAACTATGTTTTGCGGAATACCAGTATTCCACGGAGCCTAAATAAGTGTTCTGCAAAAAAATTAATTTATTTTAGACGCAAACAACTGCATCGCAATATTTTCCCAAACCTATTAAGGACGATTAATGGGTTCAGACTCCATTTCCCGTGACAGATAAAGTAAACTTACCGCAAATAATTATGAAAAACTAATTGATTTAATCAGTGAATGATTTGAAACAAAAGTACAAAGATTAAATGAACGTAGTTATGCAGAAAGTAGCCAGTCCACAATTTTGAAAACAATGCGATTTTGATGTAATCGGGTTCAGTGAGGTCAATTCTATGTTCTGCTAAAAACAGCTAGACCGCTTTCGGACAAAAAACTGTATTGATTACCTTCTGAAAATGGCGTCGATCACAAAAAAGGTATTTCTCAATATAAAATTTTTATTTTTATTTAAAAATCATTAAAACTGGTCAAATACATTACATGATTCTTATTTGTAGTATGTAAAAAAAACTTATGTATTCATTGTTTATCATTTGTTGAAGTCAAAGCATTCCAACTGTTAGGTAGATTTGATAACTCAAACATTTCACAAAAGTGCTATTATCTCAGTTACATGTATAACTACGTTCAAATGATTTCAGGACAAGTTTGTTAAAAGAATACACCAATATGTCATTGTTTTAACTTATTTATTTTACTGATTTACGCAAAGTAGGATTTTATAATGCTGAAGTAGGCTCAATGATACAACAGTTATAATATGGAAGAATTTAACTCGCCAAGCGACTGATACCAAAAAGATTTGCGATTCAAGAACTCAAAATCACTCGAGACATTTATTAGATTTTTTTTATTTGTCACCTTATTTTTTTTGTTTTTTTTTTTACAATACCTATGCATAAGAAGTAAAACAGAGTATAAAAATAAAAAATAATTACATGGCAATGATTTGCATATTAACAGTAAAAATAGTAAACAAAAAAAATCCCACAAAGGCATGGCCTGTTCATGGGTTTACAAGAAAAGTTTATGAATTTATTGCTCCTATAATAAAAAGACAGGTATAATATGTTTGTGTAATATAAGAAATAGAAAAGAAAATATTCTGTAAAAGATTAGAAGGAACTTTTTTATTTTATAGTGATTAACAAAGGAAATAAAAAACTGTAAAAAAACATAAAAATATTCCTTGTTATTAAAGAGCAACAAAATATATCATAGAAAAAAAGAGTTAATATCTTTAGTTTGAATCTAGGATAGTGCGTGTTTTTTTAAAATTGGGAAAATTTTGAAAGTTTGGAATCAATGAAATGTAATCAGTAAAAAAAGAATTAAAAATTTTGGGACCATAAAATATGCATATCTCTGTGCTAGCTTCGTTTAACAATGTGGTATTTCTAACACACAATTCCTTTTTTGACCTGATCTGGTTTAATTACTTTAATTACACCGAGAGATTTATTTAGTCATATTTATGTGTGAATTGTTTGAAATAATATCTAAACAATAAATGTTTTAATACATTTTTTATTTTTGTTTTTACTATTATAAAATACTTAACCTAAAAAAAGTTTTCCGTCACTAAAAAACCTTGGGAAACCCTGCCATAGACAATAATACGCTTAGTAATGAAAAAAAACTTCGTGGGTACTAGGAATACTAATTTATTTAAATAGACAAATTGTTTTTATTTTGGGGTTGAGAATATTCACATATATTTTTTATGTTTTCACCTGGATTTGAATGACCATTGTAAATGTATATATATATATGTATATATAAAAGCCATATTTTCATATAAAAATATATATAAATAAAACAAAAACTTAAAGAACTTAGGACCATAGCTTGTTTTCTTTGAACTATTTTTCATTTTTATAAAATTCGAATAAATTAAGGTGTGATGGCTTTTTTCTTAAAATATAGAAAAAAACTATTTGTTTATCCAAATTTCTAATGTACCTATACATGTTTTAAAGTGTCAGTTAATTTGAATTATTTAACCTCGTGGTGAAGTGATCAGTACGTTTGCCTACCATGCTAGAGGACTCGGGTTCAATTCCTAACATGGTTGACAAACAATATTTATATTATTCATATTCAAAGAATTAACTTTTTAGTCAAGCATTTTAATTAATGTTAGTAAATATTTATTTTCAAAGTTGCTTTTACTCTAGAATATTTCTTAGTCCCTTAACTGGCACCAGAAGCAAAATACTGATCAATTTACATTCATCTAAAAAAAATTATCGAGATACGTTGCGAATGGTGTACCAATGCAGTGCCCTATGCATCATTAGGGTGCAGAAAGGGAATGATGATGTAATTTATTTAGTGTTTTACCAACAGTTCTATGAAAAATACACTGAAGAACTTTTTTATCAGTAGTGTTGCCATTAACATAAATTTATGCTATCACAGTGGTCAAGTATGTTTGTACCCAGACGGGTGAAGAATATAGTTCGAAGTGTGAAATAGAACCAGAACCCTGGGGAGTATTTTTGACTCGATGGCAGGCTCGAATCCTGAAGAAGGAAATCTTATTGTGATAAGTCCTTCTCGTTCTGTACTGGTAAACGCGTTATTAAGGCTGTAGGTTCGATTCCTAGCAGGGTGAACGTAAAATATTGGTTATCAAGGTGGTTCTACATCACAATAGTTTATTGCTTCTAAACTGGAATTTAAAGCGTTAAACTGATATTATCGATTATGTAACAAAAATAATTTTGATACATTGCAATTTCAGTGGCAATGCAGTGCCCTATGCACGAATAAGTGCGGATAGGAAAAAAATCTTCGTTTGGTCAAATTTCAAATGCTTTAGATAGTTTCCTAAACACAACTAGAATAATCTTATTATCAGGACAAAAGCAATAGTATTACACGAAAAAAACAATAAATTAAGCAAATGTATTCGACTTTTTTTCTGTCCTTACCATTTGTTAATTTTTACTCATTTTGATTGTTATTTTTGACGAACAGTTTTTTATTTTATTTATTGAATTCTTATGTAATATTTTAGTTCCATTTTTTTTGTTTGCGTTAAATAGTAAAATTGGTTGCAAACGATTAGCCTTTTAACTGGATACAAAACCTTTATCATTATTCTTGGTATGCACCTTCTGCATAAACGTTAGCTAAAACATGAAGCTTAGATACAAGTGGAGATTGATAATACATATAATTTTTTAAAAATATTTTGAATTATTGAAAACACGGTTATCCTGTTCAAGATGATTCGGTCCGTTTTCATTACCGGATTGTACATTTTAGTCACTTAGGAAACGGTACTTCGGACTTAAGAATGCTGCCAGTAATTTCACCTCTCGTGCTATGTTATAAAAGCGAAAAATGTTCACGTTCTTATGTGTAAACTTAACTGAACAATAATTTAGCACCTTACACAAGTAACTACTTGGGTAGGTACATATTTAAATTCAATTAGTATTCCGTCAAAAAAAAAAGTTCTAATAGTTCCATTACTGACCCAAATGGCGTTTTGAAATTTTTTTTTACTCTAACTTCGTAAAAATACAACCACGGCCCCGATTACAATGGAAAGTTAAAATTTATCTACAAAGTAAGATAAAGTTTTCTGTATGAAAAGCGGAATATGCATACATTTTTTTCTTCTAAATATGTTCAATTATTGGTTACCGACGAAGATACTTAAAGATATTTAAATGTTAATGCAAATAAACTCGTTTTCGTACACAAATGTAGGTTTTTCTTTATAGATAGTCTAAGATACCTCTGTCAATTTCCTATTGTAATCGGGCCCACCTCTCATTTCTTAAATCCAGGTACCCAAATAACAATTTCAAAATCGATCCCATGAGTATGGTTGCTTTGCGTTTTAAAAAAAATATTTATTCGAACAATTTTAATCAATGTTAGTAAATATTTGTATGTAGCTAATATTTTTTTTATGTCCACCGGCTTCGAAACGTACCTGTCTCTTGGTCAGAACACTTATTAAACTACATGCAAATTCCACTAAACATGGCTATATACAAATATTTACTAACATTTATGCAAATATTTGATCACAAAATTATTGCTTTAAATTATATTTAAATAATACAGCAATTTTTTATTATCTGTTAAATTTTTATGTATGTATGCTTTAATACAAACATCATAACTGAGAAATTTAATAAACAGGTAGCTAAATATAAAAAAAAGCTTTTTTAGAAAAAAAATATATACATAGCTAATGGAAATGCGAAAAGTATTAAATGTTTGGAATATTTCGTCATTTTCTTTATTCGAACCAAGTGGTACAAAGGGCAATGCATTAATATTACTATCAATGCGTTACTGGATCTATTTTATCACTGATTTGTCTGATTTGATTTGACTGACGCACGGAAGATTCAGGATTCGATTCCCGAGTACAAAATCCTGGGTGTTTTGTGCTGTAATTCAGCACTGTAATTGGACCTCCTGGTCTGTTGTGGTGCAAAAAAATACAAATATAACATATTATTGGATTTATTTTATTTCAAAGTTTATAAAAAAATCAGTAGCCACGACCATGATTATGTTTAAAGTAAACGGTCACTTACTCGTAGATTTAAGTAATTATTTTAAACCCAGTAAACATATTAACAATCACATAATATTCTTATTCTTAGGATAATATCTGCACTTAGAATAATGTGGCTAGTGAAATATAATACAAGCTAACACTTGATATGTTTTGATATGGTATAGTGACTTTGGTCTTGTGATGTCGACCACTGTTTCATAATTAACTTTCAGATCCTAGTGATTTAATTACTAAAATACTCTCAATAAACAATTAAAATATTGTATAAAGCTTGAAAAAAATCTTAATAAAAGTTAAGAGATAAGTTGATTCACTTTTTTTGGTAGTTATTATACACCAGTATGTGGAAATAACGTAGAAAGAGAAATGATGGTAATTGTGTTCTGATTAACAGTTTACATTCGTATTTTAGTATTATTTGCAACTATTCCACAGGTCAATTGAAATTCGATAATTATTTTCTATTGATTTTACAAAGGTAGATTATTTACGTCTATAGTGCATCAAGTTAAATGTCATAAAATGGCTTTAATAACAATGTAAACGAAAAAAATCATACAGATTCCACCAACTTTGTGTTGGAAGTGAATTAAATTCCATTAGGTTTTCGATTATTGCCATAGTTGGCATGAATAATTTATTTTAAAAGCTTTACACGGAACTATTTCATAGTTTCTAGACTGCTATTTTTGGCGCGAGGTTTATTAACTTACCTTCAAAACAAAAATGCTCAATATATCCTGCATCGGGGGGTGCAGATAAGGGAATAATAAAATGACGATGATTTAAAATAGTTTACCTATCTTAAATCACTGGCGTATAATAAAAAGACACATTACCCATAGTAAATTATTCGCATTTCGATCAAATATTGCGTAGCCTTCGACAATGAGGAGGCTCAGTGTTTTTTTTTATTTGTTAACATACTATTAATCTTAGCTAAATAAAAAAAATACATTACGTATCGTATTATCAGCGATATGATTTTTTAAAACTTCGTATTTCTGAAATTACTCCGTGTGTGACGTCTCAATTTTTCGTCCACTTCTTCTTGGTCAGTTCTACCGATGGGTCTGTTACTGACATACCGTAAACCGCAAATCGTTCGCAACTCTCTTATCATTGGTTGATTTATTTTGATTTTTATTCATAAATTTTCGAGAAAGTTTGCGCTTCAATTAAATCTACATTTTTTACCGCGCGTAAGAAATCATTTTTTATTTCCAATTTTCTCATTCAAAATAAAGAGACAGCAAATCGCAATGCCTATGCAAACATTTGTGAGAGAAAAAAATGACCATATTTTCTCTGTTCATTTTTATTTCTGTGTAACTCATTACCACGACACAAGCTGGCAACTATCAAATTATTGAAATATGAAGCTAAAAATACACTTGTCCATAATATATTCCATAAATTGGATTGTATTTACGAATGAAATATTTTATTTTTTTTTATCACACATTTTGGCATATTCCGGCAAAGCACCACGTCTGATTACGATGAATCCGGGAAGAAAATGGAAGGTACGGATGACTCACGAATTGAAATTAAATTTTCTTTGCGCTAGTAACTAGTAATTTTTATTTAAATATATTTTATTGAATATAATGATACTAATTTTTTTAGGTTAGTAAAATGTCTTTACTTTTTACTGACCTAGCAAAAAAAAAATTTAATCAATGGGATATTAAGCGTGTAAAAGGTATGCATAGTAAAAAAAATATGTGTCCCCACAAAGTCAGAAGTGGACAAATAAAATTGTGTAAATAATAATGGAATAAATTGGAGAATATACAGATAAACTGTTGACATTCAGCAGACCGCGACCGGTTTGAAAGTAAAACCAACAGGTGGAATGTACGCAATAAATTCTTGTTCTATTTAGTATTTACATATTTTATAGACATTTTATACTACTAATGCGACAAAGGACCGATTAAATTTTATATTCAGATATAACTACTTAAAATATTTCTTGTGATTCAGGACCTAGAATTTTAACGATGGAATTATTATTATTACACCATAATTTGCGATGTGGAATACAATTATGCATATTATCTACAAGATTTTTATATTATCTTAAAAAAAAAAATTATTGGTATAAAAGAAGCTGCTTTTTCCTTTGAAATAAAAATTAAAGTAGCAAGTTACTAACAATTTTATATTGAGACTCATTTACAATTTACATAATTATATTTAAAAGATAATTAGTATTTTATGGTTAGAATCATAGTCTCAGAAAGCTCGTACTGTTTGAACAGTATTAGAACAAGCGTTTCTAGTGGCCATAACGTTTGAAATCCGAAAGCTTTTCAAACATTATATATTATCTGTTAAATAATATTGTATAGTTTTAAAAAGTGATCTCAAAAATGTACAGATTATTATACAACAGTATTAAAATGGATATTATCATCTTTGACGGTGGATTGTTTATTTTATTTTATAAATTTACTGCATATATAAGTTTACATATTTAATATCAGAGAATCTACCAGCGAATAAGAAAATTAATAAGCAGTGTACCTTTGTTAGAATAGTTTCCATCTAACGTGGTTCAGCCTGTTCTGAGATGTAGATTTTTTATGTTATAAAATATAAGTAGTTTTAAGCTAATATAACAATAACAAAAATATACTAAAACTACTTAATTATAAAGGCAAAGCTAACTAATACAATAATTTAATCATCATTGTTATATAAATATAATGTATAAACATGTTTGTGCTTAGAATATAAAATGTTACTTCAACATAAAAAAACATAGTAAAATATAATAAAAAAACAATTATAAAGTAATATAATACATGAGAATACAAATAATATTTATAATAATTATTACGTAAAGTTGTACATTTAGGCTTAAGATGATATATTTTCATACTTACATAATAATTTTAATCAAAAATTTATTTTAATAATTATATTTTTAAAAAAATGGTTTATTCAACACAATCACGTGACATTAGTTATATTTTTTTTTCTTTGCATTTTTGAAATTTGAAATTAATAAAATGTCTTTTATCGTGTGAATATTTCAGTTTTTATATTATTTTTCATTGTTTGTAAACCAAGTGAATAAAAGTCATTACTCAAGAAAAGCTTAAATTCAGCCCAAACAATTAAAACATTAAAGTGACAAGAAAACTCAGTTTTAACGAGAAAATTCTCGAATTGTTTATCTTTGTTAGCACTAGACTTTGTACCGGACTGTAAAAAGTATTGGGTAATTACAGAATTACAAATGCTCACATTATCTAAATTATTTCTTTATCAAAGTTAAAATTATCACGTGCAACTTTTCCTAATCAGAAGTTTACTTTACAAAATGCTGACACTTAACCATGATTTTTACCTACAGCGGAACAAAATATTTTTTTAGAACAAAATTTGAGGCGAAGTGCTTTTTAAATGTTCAACATATTGCATACGTTAAGGAGCAACTTACATAAACTATGCACGAGCTGAATGTGCGTAACTTTTTTTTACTTAAATATTACCCTATAATTTGGCATAAATATGGGCTTTTTCATTTTCCAAACAAAATTAGTCAAAACGCTCAATCATTATTAGTAATATGTATGTATTTGTATGAATTAAATAAAATATTAAATATAGAAAAATTCCCGTAATGTTATATAAAATATTAAACCACAATAATTAAGTATTGTGGTTTTATAAATTGTTTTTATTTTATTTAATTTAGGACATACATACGTTAAAATAAAAATTATAATAAATCTGTGGGGAAATTACATATTACAGATACTGCTAGATCCGTAACCCTATATATCATTTTGTTCACAACACGTGACAAACAATAATTTAATAATATAAAAAAATATGAAAGCTACAGAAACTTGTTTAAAAATAGTTAAAGAAAAAAAGATATTTTTGAAAAATTAAAATGTGGTTTACAATAACAGAAAAACAACAAGAATATTAATGAAAATGGCGAAATAATTTTTATACAAGAAACCCATGGCATCGTTTATTTGAAAAGTATTTTTTACATGGTTTTTAAAGAAACGTATCCCCGTGTAAAAAGAGGTTTCGGTGTGTTGCTTAAGTTTTGATAAATAAACGATCAATTTAATGGATTCCTGACTGGGTCGAATGAAAAACGTATTTATTCTGATTTTTCGAATAGTTGTGTTGACGAGTGATTGTGTTTTTGTAGAGTGGTGAGGAGCATGCAGTGGTGGCGCGCGGCGCTGGCGGCCCTCGCGCTCGCCGCCGCGGCCGGCGCGGGCGGGCCGCCCTCCGCGCCGCCCAGCCTGGCCGCCTTCCTGGAGCGCGCCGCCCGCCGCCCTGCGCAGCGCGCGCGCCGCCCGCACGTGCCCGAGCCCATGCGCGCGCTGTACGCGCAGCTCAGCGCGCCCGAGCCGCTCCTGCCTCCCGCCTTCCTGTCGCCGCGCGGCCCCCTTCACGCGCGTACCGCCAACACTGTCAGGAGCTTCACGCACGAAGGTACCGATCAATATTACCACTTTTTAAAATTATTTTTATTTCATTTCATTTATTTTTTTATTTATTATTATGATTCACAAATTATAAACAATACATTTGACATTTGTATAATAATTAATAAAATGTATTTTAGCTTAGTTTTCATTTCATTTCATTTCAATTCATTTTCTTTCATTTCATTTTCTTTTATTTCATTTTACTTTTATTTTTTAAAATTGTTATTATTACTTTTTAATAATTAAAAAAAATATATATATAAATATATTTTTTTTATTTTTTTTATTTTTTTATTTTATTTTATTTTATTTCGTTTTATCTTATTTCATTTATTTTATTTAAATTCATTTTCTTTCATTAAATTTTCATTCATTTCATTTTACTTTATTTTTTTAAAAATTGTTATTATTTCTATTTTAATACTTTTATTTGTTTATTTATTTTTAGAAAACAACATCATTACAAAAAAAAAACAGATTTAAAATTAATTCGAAATTGCAGGCTTATTACATTTTCAAAATACGAATTAACGAAACCCCTAAAAACATTTTTTCTGAACGGGAATTGATATTTTAGTGGAAAAACTTTTGAAAATCAATTCGAATATTAATGTTTTTTTTTAAAGTAAAAGAGACAAATAAAAAAAGGCCCTAAACTAGCATATTTCAAATATGAAAACTTGACGAATCTTTACAATTATATAGAAAATATTGGTATTGTCATATTGTAAAATCTTAAACTTATTTATTTATTGTTACTTTTCAGCAAGCGACATTGATAAGAGATTCAAAGAAGAACACAGGTTCCGGTTAGCATTCAATGTAACTGTCCCTGATGGAGAATCGCTTACTGCGGCCGAAGTAGTGTTAGCTAGAGACAGAGTGAACTTCGCACCCGGCAGTGACGCAGGACATAGACACAAAGTGCTAGTGTACGATATAGTGAAACCGGGGGTCAAGGGGCACAAGCCGCCCGACCTGCGCCTCGCGGACTCTAAGTGGGTGAGACTCGCGCAAGCGGGGGACGTGAAGCTCGATGTCACGTCGGCCGTGGAGCGCTGGCTGTGGAGGCCTCGCGAGAACTACGGCCTGCTAGTCACGGTCCTCGCCGCCCCGGAGGCGCGCCAGCACCGGCACGTGCGCCTGCGCAGGGCGGCGGGCGAGCGGCGCGGCGCGTGGCGCGCGCGCCAGCCCGCCCTGCTGGCCTACACGGACGACGGCCGCGCGCGCCTGCTGCCGCCCCCCGAGCCCGCGCCCGCAGAGCCTGCGCCCTCGCGCAGCACGCGTGCCGCCCGCCGCGGCCATCGTCGCAAAGACCACCGCGAGACGTGTCAGCGAAGAACTCTTTTCGTAGATTTTGCGGACGTGGGCTGGTCGGATTGGATCGTCGCCCCCAGCGGGTATGATGCCTACTATTGCCACGGAGACTGTCCATTCCCGCTGGCTGAACACCTCAACTCTACGAATCACGCTATTGTGCAAACTTTAGTTAATTCGGTGAATCCAGCGGCTGTACCGCGCGCGTGTTGCGTGCCAACGGCGCTATCCTCGATATCCATGCTTTACCTGGACGAGGAAAATAAGGTGGTACTGAAGAATTACCAGGACATGGCTGTGGTGGGCTGCGGTTGCCGGTGAACTCCGCAAAGCGCTGTGATTTAAGAAGACTAAGTTATGTATTTGTACTGGACCGCCGCGCCCCCGTCACGCGTTACGTGTACACTGTACAGTGGCACACCAATGGTGGTGGCATTTCCGAGAGTAACTCATTTCGAACGATCCTGAAATTTTACATCAATTGCGCGTCAGTTTAAAGTTGGGATATTTTTTTAAATACCAATCTTTTATACGTTAAAACTGTAATTGATTTTTTTTGAGAGTAAACATCGCTTAGAAATACAATTTTCCCAAAAATGTCGTAAGAATCGCGTTATTTCTTACTAACCGCCTGGTAAAGAGATTTCAATCGGCTTTATTGAAAAAAGTTGATAATAATCTGACCGTAAGGATCTCATCCGTTTCTGTAAATCATCCCATTTTGTCAGTTCGCATAGTTCGGATGACATTGGAAAATAATGTGCATGTCCCTTTACAAAGGGAACCAAATTCAATAAACATAAACACATACACACAAACACAGAAATATGTAGACACGTACACATACTCGTATTTTATATTTATTAAAATGTTACCCTTGTTACATTCAGTTAAAGAATTTATAATTTTACCTTAATTTATGTATTTTGTGACTGTTTTTAATACATCACCTCAAGCGATACTAATGACAATAATTCATTTTTAAAAAAATACCTATGTACATTGGTAAGAGAAATATTGGATTTCCATCCAAAATATATAATTTTTGATATCCATTTTTTCAGAAAGTATTATTTGGTTACATAATTAAAAATAATTTTGGTGAAAAAACTTTCAACGAAGTGTACATATATCCATAACTAGAGAATAATAAAAAGGCATTTAAAAAATACTCGTTGAAGTAAATAATATATTTAGTTGAATTCTGTTAAAAAAAACACTTAAAAGTAACGAAGTTGTACTTGCTCAATAAAATTAATTGAATGGTATATTAAATTTGTATAGTTGTAGGAATCGCTAAATTATAATTATCGGAATCGATATCCGAAAATATTGAGTCAGCTGTTTATATGTACGAGTATAATTTAATTTAAAGCTTATTAGAAACTTCGGAGATTTTTGTCATAGCATTGATTTATATATGTCATGGGTGGCCAAAGTTTTAACCACTGCAGGCGACTTACTTTTGAAAGTTTTGGCGATGGTCTACTAACACTGAAAGTTGTAATTTGAAGCCAAAAATAAGTTTTAATTAAAAGTAATCCTAGCTATATGTATCACAGAAATAACCTTAGAGAAATAATTGGTTTTATCCCGACACCCAAACGCTCCCGTTTGAAGAGAAGAATTTTAGTTCTATTGCATAAAACAAAAGCGTTAAGAATTTTTGGTTTGGTTTTTAAGTTTAATTACAATCGTGGAACGGACGGTTTTGGTTCGCGCTTGCAATTCTCGATCCAAGCACATACAGCTCGTTGTATTGCTGTAAACCGTAGTTAATTTTGTAGTTGATAATCATAGAAAAGTTTATATCAGTGCGGGTGACGTTTAGCCGGTGGCGTACTCTAAGGATTGACTAAGGGTAATACCATTACAAATTCAATACCAAGTTTATGGAGTAAGACCCGAAATCAAGCTATTTTAATAATCAGCAATTTGTGATGACTCCCCACAAACATAAAAATAGTATGTTAATAAAACAAGATGTTATTGGGCCTTACTTACAAACCTGGTATAAAGTTACGCCTAGACATAGTGGAGGAATAAAGATGAGATTATCATTCTTGTTTCGCTACTTTAATAAGGATGGTTTTTCCCGGCGTAACATCATACCAGGTTTATAAGTAAGGCCCATTTTATTTTAGTTTTCTTCGCGCAAGCAATGTGTTTGTTATTTCACATTTCGTGTTTACTATTTATATAGGATCAGACGGAGCGCTAGAAACATGACATATTTTCAGCAAGCTTATCATAATTTGGTTCATGGCTAGCTATTCGGAAACATGCTGCCAAACAGTCATCTGTCAAACGGGAGCGATGTTTTGTTTTGATTGCATTAATTATAGAAAATATAGATTCGCAGAAGAAAGTTGATAAAAAAAAATAGTGGCAACTGGGAATGAATACGTAGACCGATAGACCGTGGTCGACGCTTTGGCTATCCATGATATATGTGTACCTACTAAAATATATGATAAAATGTGCACCAGCCTTATTTCCAAATTATTTAAGTACATACCAGCAAGAAATGTCAATAAATAGTTCAAACTGAAAAAAGAGCGCATTATTTGTAAGTAACAAGGTTTTTATTATGAGTTGAAAACATAAAACATAATAATTTGATATCGTACTGATTATTTGAGTTCCTAAAAATAAATGAAAATTTTATTTCTGACACAAATATATAAATTGGTTTATGATATTTATAAAACGTGTTTGAAACACCAAACTTATTTACTGTATATCCTGAGAGATATCAACATTCATTGACGGGGGTTCGATTCCCACCGGTTGCAAGAAAAAAAAAAGATTTTTTTTTTCAATTAGTTCCGAGTATTGTAGCGTTCTTTTCATAACTTCCTTCCATATTCTCTCTTTCCCATCTAGTGATAATCCTCTAAAATAGAGGCTTACGGGATTATTCGTTTTTTTTAATGTAAAATCAAAATCAATTAAATTATAAAACATTCGCATTCGCAAACAAGTATATAATAAATAAAACAAAAAAATAAATAACTCAAATGAACATAACACTAATGAAAAGTTTCAAATGGCGACTGAAAAATGAAGTTTTATTAAAATTTCATCAATGTAAAATAAATTTATTAATCATTACAAAACCTTAAATGAAAAAATAACATTGTATTTTTATTTCTAGGAAAAATATGTAGGCTCTAAATAGTTTAGAATTAAGGCTGGTTTGAATAAAAATGTTGACACTAGATGTTTTGATGTTCAAATTAGTTCAATATCAGTGGCCAAATGAAAAAAATCTTAGGATAAGCGTGACGTATTTTAAAACCACGAAAAATAAACAACGCGAAGTTTTATAGCGAACTTTAAAGTGCATTTTCAAAACATATTTTTGGTAATCAACAACCAGCAATGCCGATTAAGTGCCACTAACCTTAGTGAGTATTGGTTATCTTTAAGAGATTATATTGGTTTAACACAACCAAGAATTACCATTGATCACATGCGTATTTTATTTATTCATTACTCTAAATAAAAATAAAAGATCGTTTTATACTCCAGAAAAAAAAAAATTACTATTAAAAATTGTCACTTTTGAATTCGTTGAAAAACAGTGTTGAAAAAAATCTCAACTAAAATAAATCACAAATAGAATGATTTATTTGCCTGTTAGTTAAGTTTTGTCATTCTATTTTGTGTTACCGAAAATCGTTAAAAGGTTTGATGGAAAAACACAAAATGTAAGAATACGGTATCTAATATAATACAATTATAATGAAGCTCTCAGTAACGGTATTAGAATGACACTTTATTCCGCCATTGCTCGTTGAATTGATACCATCTGACGTTTAAGTATTTGTGTGTTAAATAGACTATAGTTATTGAGTCGATATGTACAGTAGCCAATTACTATGTTAGTTTAAGGACAAGTGTAATATATTAGTACCTGGTTTTAAGGATATTTATTTTTTATGTTATACTATGTGCATATTGTACAAAATTTTTTAAGTCATAGAGTATTGTTTGTCACGAAAATGTAAATAATGTCAAATCTCTAGTGAGTTGTACATACGCTACGCCTGTATATATTATATTGTATACCCAAATGTACGAAATAAGAATACAAAAGATTTTAAAGTAAAACTTTTTTTATTTCATACCTAAATGAGTTAATTAATAATCTGAATTGTTGGAGAGAGAATCAGCCAGTTAAAAGCGACAAATACATTTAATATTGTCTAAGATAATATATTCTGGATATAAGCTGGCGAATGTAGCATTTTACAATGGAGTTTGAAGCGAAGTATGGAATCGGAAAAGCAAGGATGAAAGTAGGATAAATGCTGTTAAAATGCGATCTCTTACGAGAATGTGCGGTATAACTATGCGCGATTCGTGCACAAATGTGGAGATACGTGCATCGTGTAAAGCTTCAAAGACAAAATCAAGAAAGGAGTTCTGCGTTGGTTTGGACATTAAAAGCGAATGGAAGGTGTAAGATAGGCTGACAAAATGTTGATAGATGCAAAAACTGAGGAAGACCGAGAAAGACATGGCATAACCAAATCCAAGAAATATTTAAAGATAGGCAAAGATAGTCAAGAGAATGCAGATGAAATGAGGTTTCCATTCAAAGACAGAGTGATATGGCTTTCTATACTATCTATCTACGTGGAAACAACGTGATGATTTGTATTTTTTTTATATTTGTTGGTACATACGAATGTTTTGGTTCCTTTCTACTGGCAATGTTAGACTCCCCACATATATTTTATATAGGTGGCACATACTACATACAGAATATGAAGTGTTTATGGTATCTAACTATGCAACTGCCAATTATAAACCAACTAATATCATTTCACAAATACAATAATTCTAACGGAATGTATTTATTACTTACAAAAAAAAAACAAAAATAATACAAAAAAGTATTGTATGTCCCAAGTCCATGAGAATTTTGTTCTGGGTCGAGTAGAAACTTGATAAACATTATCTCCAACTATATTACTAGTTAATTTTTTTTTGTGGTAAGCGACGTTTGTTTTTTATAATTTGAGTAAAACCCACACAAAATAACGATTTAATTTGGTCCAGCACATTAATTTTTTTTGTTACTTGTGGTATACAATGTCGTCGGCCTTTGGCCGGCACGCAAAGATTAGCCCCTTTTTCGGCACTTTCCATAACTTTTTAGAGCATTGCCATGGGAGTTTCGGTGATTTTTTGCAACTTTTCCCTTAAGATATCCCCACAGAAAAAGGCCAGTCGTTATCTTACGTCTATACGCACGTTGCGTTAACATAATTGAAGACTTATTTTAAAAATAAAAGTTTTCAATTTCGTAGCGTCGTTTTGGCGTGTAGTGAAAATTCAAATCAAATCCACAGTAAAAATTGTACTGAAATGACATTTCTAAAGCGCGCTGTCATAAGTCGATTTGTCAACAGCCGCCATTTTATAGCAATTTTTTATCGATTACCACGAAAAAAATCACCCGATAAATATGCTACATTACTTTGCACCCAGGCCCAGGGGGACAATTATGCAGAATAATAGTTTGCAAAAAAGATATTAAATATTTATTCATCAATACACAGTATATTCTGACACTCATCCACCCAATAATGTATAAGGCACTGCACTGGACTGTTGCGTGTATCATACACAAAACTTTTTAAAGTAGTAAAAAGTGTAAAGTTATAAACCAAGTACTGTACACCCGCAATCAGGAGAATATTCAACTACAATAATAATACAAATAAATGATCTAATAGTAACATTATTCTTTTTAAATACGATTTATTGTTTAAAAATCAGTAGAATCAAAAAGTAAATGTAAATTTTCTGTGTTTTTCACAAGATTTAGATTTTTTCACATTTTTTTCTAAAAATTCTTCTCATTTTTAAGAACAAGCTAAATTTATCTGTTTCTGTGTATTTATGCAAGCATTTTACATAAAATTCATGAAGGACAGTAATCAAATACTTATATATGTAAATAAGATTAATACATATACAACAACAGAGATGAGAACATTTTATAGAAGGAAATATATAAGTCCAAACATTTACAGGGCTAATGATCTTTCATTGGCTGGTTTGAGTAGCCATTTTACACACCGTGTTGCATTCATAGTTTTGCCTATGTTTGAATATCGATATTAATCACATTCCTTCAATTATTTCATCGGTTAATCTTCGTGAAGTTGAAGAGCCGAAACCTTTATTGATGCGGACGAGATTTTGATTAAATTATTTTACCTACATTTTACAATCCGAGCTCATCTTTGAATCGGCTAGGTTTTAAAGAAAAAAGTATGTAATTGAAAACTGTGCTGCGCATACTTCAGAAGAACCTAAACCCATGTTGCCTCTTCTTTACGCCTGCGGGCTCCAGCTGTCCTGGAAAGCCGTCGATGACACGGTTTGATTCGGCGAAACTAAAGGACTCGAGATTGACACGGGAGGAGGTGAGAGCTAGCTGGCTATAGGGTCTCCTGGAGGCATCTGGTGATCTCCACATGCTCCGCTTAGAAGCGGATATAAAAAGAAGAAGAAGAAAGACTTAATGATTTTTTTAAAATTATTATTACGAAAAGAAATACACATTTGAGAGATAGGTGCATCACATTTTTCATATGATATATGGCAAGTATAAAAATGAATGAAAAAAACCAACCGAGCTAGTTTGTGCATCCTCCCAGCTGAATATGGAAGGATGAGTAAATATTATCAGAAGTGCACCTGTTCTGTTCTCTGTATCATTTAGGTAAAAAAATATTCAGGTTTAACAAGTATTTCCTAACCCCCAGTCAGAACTACACAAACCTCGTATCTTATCAGTAAAACTTGTGTTGATGCCTGCTAAAGCTCAAAGTAATAACGCTCTACCGCTTATAGAGCCACACAAAACACAAGAAAACTTACATAAATCACAAATCACAGATAAAAATATGCAAATATAATTAAAGTATGGGTATAGTACCTAAATAATAAATTACGAATCTTTGATGCAAAAATAGTAAATTGGACATACGATACTGTAACAACTCAAGTTGTAGCATGCGCATGGGTGAATGAAAGCTGTTGCAACATTCCTCGAATAACTACTGATCATCATTTTTATTTGTAAACACAACAAAGCTGCTTTAATTACGTGAATGGGCTTCTCAAGTACATTTAGCAAACAACCCTTTACGATTTTCATAAAAAGCTTTTATTTCAGAATACATCATAATATGTTTTTGCCATTGAACAATTTTGCATTGAATTATATTTACTATTGTACAAATATTCTCAGTTCTTGTTATTGTTTTAATAAGTTAAAGTTAAAAACGTTAATTCAATGTAAATTCAGTATGGAAATTAAAAAAATCGGAATTGAAATGTGTTCCAGAAAAATGTTGACATAAAATGTGAAATAATTAAATCTTCTTAGTTTTTAAGACTAACATAAAGCTTAATAAATTATATAATATTTAGGATGGTATTATAATTGCTAATAATATCAGAAACTGTACATTTTTAAGATTACCTATAGGTATATTAAATAACTCCTTACATATTTAGACCGAATTCGCGTTGCCCATAGGTATGTTTTTAAAGAAAGGGCATAATGTAATAAAATTTAACAAGCAATGCTTTATTGTATGGAATATATGAATTATACTAGAGATAAAAAATAAATTGACCAATGAAGGAGAAAAACAGAGTTTCAAAATGAAATGTTCAAAGAAATAAAAGAAATTGAAAACATTGAAATTTCATTTTATTTTATATACGGTTTAAGCCAATTACGATAGTTATATGAAGAAACATTTGTACAAAAAAAATAATTTAAAAAACATAAATCTATGTAGTTAAGACAAACAATGGCCTTGTTGAAATAATGGTATAAAATATATTCAAGAACACGGTCAACATATAAAACTTCGAGCTAACCCATACCAATCCATCTTTATCTCATACTGTGTTGTTAGTGGCAAAGAGATCTGCGAAAAGCCGAGAGATCAATCCCAAAGAATTTTAAATTGTGAGACGAATTGACTTATCTACACATTCATTTAAAAAAATATGTTCTCGAAAAACTGTGATATGAAATGTAAAGGTAAAGAATCTTTTTGAAAAAAAATCTTCTTAACCTAAAATTTAAATGTAACCCGGGCAGAACCCTTCAGCCTCATGATGAGCTCCTAGAAAATTTTGGTATGGACGCGTTGGAAGTTAGGCGACAGATTGCAGAATTGACACACCTCTAAAGTATAATTAATAGTATTGACTCTACATTTTGTTTAGAAAATGTTCCCAGTCGGCAATTAAGATCGTGCAGTATATTTTATCTTCCAATTTTCAATAATAATATGGCGCACTTTAATGCATTATCACGTAAGTTAAAACGAAACAGTTTTGTAGGAAGAAATGTTGATATCGATATATTTAACGATACATTAAATAATTATAGAACTGCACTGAATTTATAACATCACATGGACCCTTATGTTAGTTAGGTAAAATTGAATAACCTGTTAGTATAATTTATTGTAACAAGTAGATAACTTCACAATATTAATAAAATTTAATTAGACCTGTCCATTTAAAAAAATAATTATAAACTTCGTTTTACTTTTTGTATATATTGCGTTCATAAATAATTGATGAACAATATCTAAACGAAAGAAATTGTCCTTGTATTAATGTCGTTCATTGATACAAGGATTATTAAGGATTATTCATTGAACCATAATAAATTAAATTAAATAATGTTAATAAAAGTTAAAGGCATACATAAATAAAAAGAGTGAAGTCATAAAAATTATGTTGCAATGGATGTGATTTTCATAAAAATGATATCCGAAATTGGATGCAACAAGAATGAACCAACATTTTTCGTTAGCGGAGGGTTCTGGCGAAGACGAAGTCATGTATCAAGGGAGAAGTAATGAGCAGAAGCAAGAGTAACTGGTAACTGGTAACTGGTAACATGTATGTATCTGCATTATTCATGCAGCCTCGCGGAACACCTGGCCTGTAGGAAGCACCGGGAATGACGATTGATACTTCACGACCACTTTTTGCCGGAGGCAGGATGAAGATCCATCGCCCGCAGAACCGGTTGAACAAATCACTTTTAGTCCCTGCGCCTTCGCACTGCGCACTGCGCACTGCGCACTGCACACTAACGCTGACGGCTGCAAATTCTATCCGAGTAGTATGCAGCATGACTTTAGCCCTACGTCGGCCATATTACCACGCACATTTGCACAATTTTATAAAACTAAAGAATGCACTAGATGCGTTTTTTACATAGGTACCCATTTGAATCGAGTATTTTATCCCCTAAAACGTAAAGCCTATTACTTCTAGTGAAATCAAATAAGCAAATAGTTATATTTTGTTATTCTTCTAAAATTTTATTTCTTACATCTGCCAATGCAAGCACTCAAGCATCACTGGACCAGTTGAAGAGTAATTTTTCCGTCCGCAATCAAAATTTATAAATTATTATATAGAAATGTGATAGTATTCACAATTTATTATAAGCTGCACAACCAGCGAGAAAATTTGTTCATTTACTGTAACGAAGTCTCATAGATCTTTAAAATTTCATTTTTTTCTCAAAATGTGTCCAAAAATCCTTATTTCGATAAGCATTTGGATAATTGCTGTTTTCCAAAGTGTATTAAATTCATTTGATAGCATTACTCGAGTCTAAAATCACTTCGACGTGTTGGAAAAAAAATATCACTTGTTCTGATTAAAACGGACAAAACACGAATAACGTTTTTTTTTTCTTAACGATCGTTTTCGACTAAGGTCATTTTAAAAATTAAATTTTTGAATATTTCATGTCAACTATATCAGGAATTGAACCTGATACCTCTGGCATGGGAGATAAACGTGCAAACCGAGGCGGACGTATAGGCATTTAATATTAATAAATAATGAATTCGGATACGTTCATAAAAAATTTACTCGTATCGAGCAAAATTTACAAATAAACATGTTTTTCTATCGGAAAAAAAATACCAAACAATCTTCTAGTCTAGACGTGAGTATTGTATAGGTGTATGAGTACTGAAACCCTCTCGTGAATGTGGACTTTGGAACAATCTATACGTACCTTAAACAATCAGCATTCCGTCAGCAGCTTCAGCATTGCTAACTCGAATGATGAGACAATTCGGATGCATCATCAGGTCGGCGGCGGCACTTGGCACTTCCAATATGCTAATACTGCACCACTCCTAGAAATCCATTATGCCGGTACAATGTACAACAGTATATCATAATGCCGGTACAAATTATCAATAAGAGTATTTATTTATCAACAAAAATTTTCCCGATGGAACGCTATATTTTATCAGGATTAAAAGTATCTTGGTCTTCCAAATATCACCATGAAAAAATACGATGATTCGTTAGTCTATTGTGACGTAGCATCGTTATTCTGTTCACAAACTCTAAATCCTGCTCCAAAACCAAAACGAAAAGCAAACAGAACCATAGATTTTTTTTTCATTTATTATGGCTTTTACCATTCTTGGTAATACTAGCCAGAAATAAACAGTGTTACGAATATTAAATGGGAGCAAAACCATATTACAGACAAGACAGAAAAAACTGATAAGCCTTTAACAGTTTTAAAATAGGCACATGGAACATAACAGATCTTAAAATTAAATTTATAACAATTGGAAATAAAACATAAATCGCAATAATAATATGCGTTATTAAAAAAAACACCCAAAACTTTGATAATACATATTTTACAACAAAAATATATAATAAAAACATATTTGACATAGGTTTACTATTCTAGAGATAATAAACCATAAATAAAGCAACTCTAAAGTTTGTTTTTGAATGTTTACAAAAATTATTTGTTTTTTGTGGACCTCAATCAGATTCTTTCCTTTAATTCCTTTTAATTTCTACCCATTTATTTCTTTTTATTGGATTTTTGGTAACACTACAATAATATTAATTTCAATACATTTAAAAAAATTGTATTCCTACAAAGTACACCCATTTGTTGGTGAGACGACCGGAGTTTGACGTTTGCAAAAATAATGCTATGTTTGAAAAAATATTTATTTTACGTTTTGGAATTCAACCATTAACAAGTACCTACTTAAATTTAATATTTAAATATTAACTAATTTTAGTTTTAGAATTTAATCACAAACAAGTACCTAGGTACCTTCTTATCAATAAAAGGTATTTTCCCAAGGCAAGCCAACGTTTGGACTGGACAACATCTGTCGGGTCAGCTAGTTTTTTTTTTTTTTTCCTTTATTAGGGCCTACTACCAAAACTTGATAACATCGGCCAAAACAAGTTACATTTATAAACATAAGAAAACCATAAACAGAAAGGAATAAAAATATACAATATACAATCAAAAGACAACAAAAATATAAGTACAAGAATAACATCAAAATATCAATTGTAATAATAAACACATATCCAAACCAACATAAATTGAAATAGGCACTAACAGAAAAACCCACCAAAAAATAATGATGCCCATTGTTGATACACATTTTTTAAATTATTTTTTTTTAATTCGAGAGAGAAAATAAGTTTCCTAATTTTCTTTTTACCTCTCCGGCTATCCCTATGCAAAAAAAAATGTCAATCGGTCTTTCCGTTCAGATGTGAAGGAAATACAAACGAACAAACAAACAAACACACTTTCACATTTATAACATTAGTATGGATTATACGAAATTTATTCTTAAAGAATTCAAACATAATATTGGAACATCATATTTAAAACTGTGTCCAGGCGGATGAGGAATACAGTTTTGTTTGTGAAAAAATCCTGGACGAGTGTTTTCGATTCGATGGCAATAATTATGAATACGGAAATCAATTGGAGATAAGTTTGACTCGTTGTGTAGTGGTTGGTGCGTTCGTCTTTTAATATTGAGGTCCCGGGTTCAATTCTTAGCAGAGTGGACGTGAAACATTGTTCAAACTGACATATTTCATTGTGCCTGGACTAGCACCTGAAGCGAAAGAACGATCACTTTACCTTCCTCTAAATTCGCTGCATTTGCTTTACAAACCCAGTGCCCGATTATTGAAAAAGTATTAACACATTTACTATTTTTACAATTATGCACAAGAAACAGAATAAAAATAAAAATGTTTAAAACAATATTGAGGAGTAATTTTGAATTTACGTATGAAAGTCTTTTACACGTAAAAAATTACAGAATATTCAAATTGGAAAACGTCATATTACACAGCGAAAAATAATTTTGATATTGGAAACCTACAAATATTTGTATTGTCGACAACAAAATCTTATTTATAGATGTTAGTTTATATTCATTTGTTTGTTCTTCTTTTCTTATTTTTCCTCTTTTGTCTTTGTATTGTGTCTATCTTTAGAAACTACATTTTTTTTAAATATGTTACTATGTAATTTATGCCTATACAAAAAGGTCTTAAGATGCTAAAAATGAAACCGTGAATATAAAAAAAAGAGATTACCTTAGTTATAGCTTTTTTAAAGAAGGACAATAACAGATAATCGTAACTAAGCAATTCAAATCACCGTTCCTACGTTTTAAGAATGCACTCAGTACTATTTTACAGACTATGAAATAAAAACAAAAAAATTCCGTCACGTTTCTCGTTTTTTTTTCGAAATTCAAATAATATTATTGTCACATTTAAATAAGTTCTTAGTACCTACCTCCCTAAATTCTTTTACTTTTTAAAAATCAAATGCAGGTACCTATATACATGTAGTAGTTTTAAAAATAATACGCTTTATTGATCAATTCTATGTTATTTTTTTTGTATTCTAACAGTTCTTTTTTATGATTTTTAATATTTGTTTCATTGAAATAACATGTTTAGATGATTTCCTTTATTTTAAACATTTTTTAAAATGTATATTTCTTGGTTTATATAAGATACCAGCTGAACCTGGCAATGCTTTGCTATTGCTAGATTTGAGTAAATACTCATATAAAGATTAAATAAACACACAAGTAAAAGTCAATAGAAAGTTGGATATCAATTATTGTATTTAGTCCAAATTAAATATGCACGTATGCATTATTATTTTTGAGTTCCCGTTTACATAAATTATAGAATTTTGATGAATAGGTATGAAAATATTGTTTTCCTGTCACTGTCTTGCACATGCCTCCCCGATACTGCGCGAAAAAGATAACCGCATGTCAGACCTTTTGTTAGAATAGACAAAATATACGTTTCGTTGTCCCGTTTTCCACACCTCAAAACTGAACCGATTTTGTTATTTTTTAAACAGAGTAGCCCAGGGCCTCGATAACGATGGGAAGATAAAGTTGTCATACCTTCACCTTGACGGGATAGTTGAAGATAAATTCTATCTAGCGATTACAAAGAAATACTACCGACCCCCCTACTTTCAAGTTTTGGGTAGGTACATATGAAAAAAGGGAAAGCGTTCGTCACGGGACACTAATATACGCTTTAAAATGACATAGCATCAGTATGACGTCATGGATAAAGATAAAATTCTCCCGACCGATTTATAAGCTACCGATCCCCCCCCCCCTTCATCAAGTTTTAATATAAGTACATCGGTTTGTATCGACGGGTCTAAAACCCATCGATACATTTATCTACGCATTAAAAGTGACAAAATTTTTGTTCCACCGAGCAATTTTCCCTTTAATCACGATTTACTCCAATTATTAATCGTTTTGAGGTTGGCACTTTTTTCTTAAAAGTCTATTAAAAATATGAGAGAGAAATAAGTAAATTTTGAAGTCGAATTCAATTCCGACATAACTGTCAGTTTCAGAAACGAGTGGCTAGATGCAGTGGCTAGACTAACAAGATGCTGCCCTATTAATATACAAGAGCATCTAGCCGTAAAATGTTACCAATGTAAAAAATAAATTGAGTTATTTTATTTTTTCTCTCTGTTTTACTATCTTCCGGAGTGAACGTATCGAGACGTTAAAGGAACCGGCTTTGTAGTCGCTCGGTAGATAAATACAGATGATTTTTATTTATTTATTTATGCTTTATTAAGTTAGTACATCTTAAGAACTAATATAAACTTTTAATAACGTTACAATTTATTTTTTTAAATTTTTCAATAACATATTTTTTCAAATTATTTTTTGATATTTCGATCTTTTTTTAAATTTATTTATTTTTTTATTTGAAAATTTATTTATAAGCCCTTGCGGATTATTACATTCATTTTACATAAAATAATATATACATTTTTCATTTATATTCTGTTGTTCAAAATAATATTTTTTACATCTTTTGAAAAGTTTGTCTGAGTCTTTTGTTTAGTTTTGTCTGGTAGTTTATTGTATAATTTCAGTCCCTGGTTCATTAGTCTTGATTGTCCTTGTCTTGTTTTAGAAAGTTGTATATGGTATTTGTCTGATATTCTCGTATTATGTCCATGTTGACTACAATTTTTTACTAGTTTTAGTTCTTCGTCTACAATTACATTAGTGGCTAATTTATGGATAAATTTTAATGATTCTAGTTGAAAGAGTTCAGTTATGTTTAATTGCTTAGTTTGTTTAAAAAGTTCTCTAGTTGCAGTTAAATAGGGAATATCATTAAAATTAAATGTTAACAAAACTAAATATATGAATATAGGAAACAAAAGAATAGAAATTACACCATCAATTGTAATAGAAAATGAAAAACTTGGTGAAATCACTGAAATTAAATATTTAGGTGTAATGTTGGATTCAAAACTTACATTTCACCAAAACGCTAAGATGGTAATAAATAAGATTGCAAAAAAAATATCAATTTTGGGAAGGATCAGAAGATTTATTGATAAGGACTCCTGCAAAACTATTTACAAAGCAATTATTGAACCACACGTTAACTACTGTAGTAGCATTTTATTTTTATCAAACAAAGAAAACATAGATAAACTAACTGTATTACAAAATAAAGCCTTTAGAATCATTTTGAAAAAAAACAGATATACGAGGGTAAAGTCGATGGTAAATGAAATGAAATTATTAACATATAAACAAAGAATATTTTACAATACAATGATATTTGTTCATAAAATTATAAACTCTAATAAAAAAACAGAATTTTGGAAAAAAATTGATCGGAACCAGCATGAACACGATCACAATACTAGAGAAAAGAACAAAATTAGACTTCCATTTAGGAAAAAGGCAAAGTCACAAAATTCAATTTTATTTAAAGCAATTAAAAAGTATTACGAAATGGAAAAAAAATAGTTATGAAGAAAAAAACATATTAAAATTTAAAATAATGGTCAAGACATATGTGATAAACAATTTATAAATTAAATATATTTGCAATGTTATTATTAGAACACACATAACAATATGTATGATATGTGTGCCCTACTTTAAGATTTAAATAAAAAAAAAAATAAAAAAAAAAAATATTCTAACTTTAATATTTTATTTTCTAGTCTTTGTAGTCTGTTTATGTCATTTTGATATCCTGCTCCCCATAGTAGTTGCACGTAACATATAAGCAGAAACATGCAGAAACACTATAAGCATATATAAATAAATATTATCCGATTTTCTACTTTTTCGCTTCTCATTATTTTTCTCTATTCTCATTTCGCATAAGTCATAATCGTACAAACTCATACGCAAGTAAAACCATAGTGATTTGATTTTTGTTATTTTATATTTTATTGTCTAGGGTTAAGAATAGAAGAATAGTGATATCCACTGGTAAGAATCTTGCAAAAATAAATCTAGTGGAGATTAGTCGGCCTCATGGTGGACTGGTTGGTGTATTTGCATGCTATTAAATGAAATGAAATTTTAAAAATAATTTATATGAATAATTTAATAACAATATTAATCCACCCCACGTAATTTTATCGGCCGTGTGGATTTTTATTTTCTGAAATGGGCCATTGGCTAATTTCAGTATGCAAATATCTACTAATGCCCCATAGTACGGGCAATCGGTCTAAAACGTTTGTATTAAATGGTTTTCGAAGACAATACGCAATAGAGGCAGTATTTATGTCACCTTGGGATATTTATAATACCAATGTTTACAGGCTTGGCATACTAACAGCAAGTTCGAGCATGATCTACGAATTGTTGTTACAGAAATAGAAAAGTAAGAAAACAATTATGTATATTGTAGACGTGATATGCTTGCTGATTTTTGTTCTAGAGGTTAGGTAATGGTTTATATCACATTGATAAAAAACATATGAATAATAAGAACAACGAAATATTTTCTTTTAAAGGTGACTGGTAACTTGAAGCATAAGACTAATCACATTGCCTTCATGTAGCAGATGATCAAGTACGAATTCAGTTCCCCATGGCACCATTAAGTTCGGATAAATACATGATTTTTATAAAAACAGTATTTTGAATATTTTTTATTGTAGGCAGAAGCAAAATGATCACAAGTCAAAAAACAGACCATTCGACGTGAATTGGTAAAACTATTTTCCCTTTTTAAAAAAAGTTTTGTAATGTAAATTCCATATAATTAAGAATAGTCCAGAAACCGCATACGCGCATTAAACAGAAGGCGACTAAACTACTCTTAAAAGAGTAGTTTTACGTTTTGACCCATTATTTTCTTTGTAGACGTCGCTCAGTACCCAACTCCCGATTTGAATTCAACTATGCCATGTTGTGTCATTTTGAAGTGTAGAAATACTTCTAGGATCATAAAGAAACAAGTTGGGATCACATATCATGTGTAATTAGCCAATGTTTGTGTAAATAGCAAATGCATTACTTAAAAATTGAATTATTTTTCTATCTCTCAGATTGTCAAAGAAAACAAAATAGACATTTCGTTTGTGTTGCCAGGGTTGTAAATTTTTTCACCCTACTTTGCTCATTTAATGAGAGAACAAATGAAAATTGGACCTCGGATTAAACAACGCCGTGCTGGACATTTGATCGACATTATCTTCAAAACATCCAATATTATTTAACATAATATAAAAATATCAATTTTATTTAAAATAAAATTCGTTTTATATTTTAAGTTCAAAGTTCATTAATTCAATTACTCTTATTAAATGACCATTTGACCATCTACTCTGTTGTGTCAATCAATACAAAATTGACAAATTTTTTTTTTTACCTTACATTTGTGTTATGATTATTTTTTTTCCCGTCGTGCAACATTAGGCGGTGACTTCACGAATGCGCGCGGTGAAAGTTAAGCTCGGGTTTCCTAGGACAGCGGTGCCCGTATTTTAACGGCCGTAGTGAACATTAATGCGGTTGACAGCCGTCGTAACGGTGACTAAAGAGTGGTTTCCTATAAAAATGGTGTTGATAACACCGTTAAAAAATAAAACCACTCTCTAGTCACCACTACGACGGCTGTTTACGCATCACCGTTCACTACGGCCGTAAAGATACGGGCACCGCTGTCCTAGGAAACCCTAGCTTTAGGCATAGTGAGGGGATTTACGGACACAGTCCGATGTATTCAAATATGATTCTTCGCTCCTTCGGGACTATTCTTAATTCTATGGTAAATTCAAATGTCTCTCAATTTCTCATATTCCATAATTTATGATGATTTCTTTTTAAAAAATGCATTTTTCGGAACGCATTGCAAATGAATAGTCTTTTTCATAAATTATAAAAATATGAATAAAAAGTGAATTAATAATTTTTAATTGCGCAACCGAGTCAGAGGATCGTAAGCCCAAGATTCGAACCTCGCTCTATCACAACTTGATATGCATTTCCTAATAGTGAGTTTTTCAATTTATTGAGAATATACTTTTCAATTATTTTTAGTGATTAATAACTCTACATTCCTCTCAATAGACTATTAAACTAAGCCAAAAGCTGTTGTTTCGTAATATCAACGTTATGATTTTTTTAAATTTTGTATATTTGAGAATACTCCGCGTGTGACGTCTCAAAATCTTTTCCCCTCCTTCTTGGTCAGTTCTGTCGATTTGCCGTTGAGCACCCTAAAGATGATTTTCACAAAAATGATGCTGTATAAATTATCCACAATAATAATAATAATAATTCCCATTTGTATCAACCGCCATTGGTAAAAAGCAATATAATGTAATTGCTCCAAAAATATTTAACAATTTATTGCCAAATATTAAAGACTTGAAATGTAAAACAAATTTTAAAATAAAAATAACTGCACATATACATAGTGTAGCGAAAGATTTTTTAGAAAAATATATGTTAATAAAAAAAACCTAGTACTTTATATAATTGGTACACATATTATTTATATTTTTATGAATTCCATTGCTTTATATTTTTTTTAAAATTATATATTGTACTATAGTATTTATGTTTAAGTAACATGTATTTTTGGCACATATATACTTTATATTTGCATAATAACTTTTTTTAGTTTCTTAAATTTGATAAGCTAGGCATTTATAATCAAGAAGTTTTAGTTTTTATTTTTTATGTTATTGTTTTATTAGTATAGGACTAAATGCTCTAAAGATAAAAAATCTCCATCTTAAAACAGGCTGAGCCATGTTAGATAGAGACTATCATAAACAGAGAACACTCCGTTTTCATTTAACATTAATCAGTTTTACATAGATTCCCTATTATTAAGTGTGTATACTATTTTTTTGCAATAAATTCATAAAATATATTTTTTTAAATCATTGATTGATTCATAGGAACCAGTGAAGTTATTCAAAATAGTTCGTTTTTAATAAAATATTTTTTTTTACATTTTCGAGAAACTTTACAATTTAGTGCTCTAATTTTTACCGGATGTAATAAAATAAACTCATATTCAATTTCCTTTAGGGTTAAACTTCTTAATTTAAATATGAACTAATCAATGTACATTTGATCATTAGCATTTTAGTGATTTTCTTATTTTTAAATAAGGTTGTTATAAGTAATAAATCATCCTCGGTGGACTATTGGTTGAACCTGACGAAGTGAGAGCACTCGCCCCCAACCTAATAGCCCGATTGTTTAAGGACTCGGATTGAGCCCTATATATGAAAGCTCTCGCCTCACTCAGTAGCCAGTATTAGTCATAGAAGCAACATTCACAATCACTTCTTCACAATATTTGTAAAAATTGCTTAATTTGCCTGTTTATTCAAAAGAGTTTTTTGAACCTATATCACAACGGTTAGTATTTATTTTTTTATCTTATAATTGCGATATAGTTTACTTATTTTTTGCTTTCAAAAAAAATTTCTAAATATTATTTGAAAACATCAATTACATGCACTTTTTCTTCGCTCCTTATATTAAAGTTAGTAGTTATTATTATTATACAACTATGTAGTGTTATCATATGTTTTAATGTAACGGATCTTTACCGACAAGCCATATTAATTGGCTTGGTGAGTCCTGTAAAAAAAATTAAAAATTAAATGTTTTAAAAATAATAAAAATGTAATATTGTATGTAAAAAATAAATAAATTCAATAAATAAGTAAAAATAAATTTAATAACATGGACTATCTTTTCGTTCTAGTAACGAGAGAACTCATTTAATACATGTTCACCGCTCTAATTTTTTGCCTCCTCTTTCACAGTAGTAGCTACGCGATTGTGGAACAGACCACCCACTAATATCAGAGACGCTCCGCCTCTTCTTTATTTACATTTATATCAATAATGAAATGTCACTATTAAAATATTTCAGTTTTTCCTTTCTCCTTCTTTTTTCATTCCCATTCTCTTTCCCCTCTTCATAGTATAGTGTAGATTTTTAGTTTATTTTTAAATAACATTAAAAGATTTTGTATTAATACCTATAATATGTCCATTTACTTCTAATTTTCTCAAACTCAACGGTTTGGATAGGTAGAAAGAAATTGCCTTAAATCGATATGTTTGCCCTTATATATATATACTCGTATATAAAGTGTATGTAGAGGAAGCGTTAAATAAATATATAGCCCGGGTATTCAAAGACCCAGGCTTAAATGGAGAGAATTCATTTACGAGGTCCGTCACAATAGATATACACAGGTCGCAGTGACGTCAAAAGCTCAAAGAAAAAAAAAATTAACACATTTAACGCCCATAGGGAGTTTACAATACAAATTTGCTTATATAAAACATAATACATTATAAAATTAAAAAACAAAAATACATAGCAGTTATACGAGTACCGGGGTTAAAGAATTAGGTTGATAAAAATATGTTTAAGAAGTTATAATATAAGTAATTCAAAAGTTCTAATAAGAGTTCTAATAAGTTCTAAAATAATACTAATAATGAAATAATATTCTTTAAATAAAATACTCTTGACTTTGTCGGTAAGGCGGATTAGATAAATTGTTTGAATAGATTAATAATAAATTCGTTTGCATTTATTTAGAAATCTGGCATTTCGATAATTTTCATTGACGTTCTAGGAGTAGGCGTGGGCACAACTAGCACGATTTCCAATAAAATAAAATATTATCATAAATTGTATAAAGTCCTATCATCAGACCAGACGAACGGACGCCTAGGTAGATAAATACTTATGCAGATATTACACCGATGTCGAATGTTAGAATAGTCTTCGATTGTTAGACAATGCGTCGTTAAGTACCGTGTGAGAAATATTCTTCAAACGTTTTTGAAATAATTTATTAAAACTTTACAAACATGTTAAATGACGTAGAAATGAAAGTAAATTTTATTATTTAAACGAGTTAATAATAATCTGAAAGAAATAATAAAACACAGATTATATTGTATTAATGAAATATCAATGCGGAACTTGGATGACCTCGAATATTTTATTTTCAACATCCGAATTTAACATTTTCCAAAAACTATAATACACGGATATCGTCATTGATAACTCACCCAATTACCCTTCTTCCCAAAAACATTCCGCATTTAATTCAATGTTGCATCGTTTAATGAATGTTCCTCTTTCTAAACTTAACTTCGAAAATTAATTAAATATAAAAAATTGCTATTAATAATGGATATACAATTGTTTGATTATGTCCAAATGCTTGCAAACTGGCTAGATTTCCTCCCTAGGTAGTTGTTCATTTTTAAATTTGTTTCAACAGAGAGGGAAAACATGTCTGAGGAGGGAATATGGAAATACAATTGATTTAATAAATACCCATTTAAATAGAAAACTTAATAAAAAATCAATCAAACAATTTTTATATCCTGTCAACAGTAATTATAATAATAATAATGAATGGAGAAGAATTTTTTATGTAAATACAATATCCACAAATGTACCCAAATATTTACCAAATAATATCAAACCTGTTTTCAATAAAAATAACAATATTGGTAAATTATTGCTTAATAATAAAGATAAAAATAGTTTACTGAATAATTCAAGTGTTTACCAATTAAAATGCTATTGTTGTCCTTCAGTTTACGTTGGAAAAATAAAGAAGTTTTGACATTCGTGTTAAAGAACATATGAGGTGTCTTTACAATAATAATTAAAAAAATAATGTTCGCTCGATCAATAATATAACAAACTTTCAATATAGTCCTTTTTTCGATGTTCCACTGTAATAGTCACCCTATTAAACCTATAAACTCACCCCTTCTCTCCATCCCCTCTACTTTTTTCAACTATTTCTCAAACAATTTATAATATTTTCATGTTTGTTCTAATCAGTGCATGTGCTTATTAAAATACATGTCGTGTTTATTTTTGTGCAACAACTATGGCGAAGGGGTATAGTGGGTTTTGCATGTTAGTTTAATTGGTGTCCTGACGAAGAGACGGGTACGTCTTGAAACCGGCAGACATAGAAAATTCGGTAAGTGGTTATATACAAATATTTCATAATAGCAGCAATCATTCATAAAATTTTCCAATTACTGCCATGCAGCGTTTAGAAAATCAATACGGTAAAGATATAGATTTATTTTATACCTCGCCGCTGATGATCAAGTCGTGTGTCCTGGAGAAGAAGCAATGATTGCAAATTCAACGAATAATTAAATTTTTACTTTTGTGTTTTTTTTTGTATAGTCATTTTTTGTATTATGATGTAAAGGCCCTAAGGGCATTTATATATAAAGAAATAAATATTCATTGACATAGTCACAACTTTAAAGGAAAACATGCCGTTTATTTGTTATGATTTTTATAAAATCCCTTAAGGTATTCAGTACTTATCTATTAAGATTAACATACTTTAAAACTAGCTTATAAACATATCGTATCTACTGTCAATATTTTTGCCATTTGCATTAATCTTTTTTTGTTTTTATATTAGATTTTTTCTCACCCAGTACAGGAACCCTGATACGTGACTTTTAAGATGATTTGGTGTATTTTAAATAAATAATAAACAATAAAATGATATAACAAAGTAAAAAATGACTCATACACCTTGTATGATGTCATGTTTAAAATGTAAGACAAATAAATAATTACATTTATTGGAAATGCTTCGTTTTTATTCTCTGAGAAACACAGATGTTCTCCAGTAAATACATTTTTATGCTAATTTCAGCGTTTAACCCTACAGAAGTTTAAAAAATCCTTCTGTTCGAATTTAATTTTACAATTAAGTCAATATGTAGAAAACATCAGTAATCTGGCCTATATTTAAGGTTTTAGATACGAGTACCTATACGTTAGCAGTTCATAATTATGTAAATTAATTTGGAGACAATTAAAAATGAAACAACTTAATAAAATAAATAAAACAACTTTGTTTTTAACCACTAATTTTTATTTTTCACCGACCGGTTTCAAAGCAAACAAGTTTCTTTGTCAAGGTTTACGTAACTAAGTTTTACGTAACAAGGTTGTTTGCTTTGAAACCGGTCGGTGAAAAATAAAAATTAGTGGTTAAAAACAAAGTTGTTTTATTTATTTTATTATAATGAATAACCACAAAGTTAGTGCTTCAAATGGAAACTTTTTTTTTGTTTTAATGCCGCTGTGATATTATTTTTTTGCAACTTGTAAAAGAGCGGCACCTTTCTTCTCAGAATTTTCCTAAGGCTTTGCTAAACGCTGTATAAAACAAAATACGCAGCAGCGCTAGGAGGATCATTACCGCGCTTCTTCTACGGGTAAAATCACTAAAATGTTTTTCCCATCGCTGGCTGATGCAGCAAACTTCCGTCATCATCACCAAAGTACTTTCAAAACGACCCAAATTTTTACCGGACACGGAGCTATGAAAAGTTATCTTTAAAGGTTTATATTTAGTAAAGATGACTATTGTCCATGCGATGATATTTCTTTAGAGAATCGAACATCTGTTATTTCAGGGCCCATTTTTCAGTTAACAACGCCATAATCTTGAAGCAGAATGCAGGAAATATGGAATATCCTTAACAGATATCCACACTGTAGTTAAAAGTAGTTATCACGCGCCAATGTTGTTGAACTTTGCAACAATGGTGATTGGGCTCACAAAGGTAATAAACCAAAATCAGTGATCGAACATCCCATTTCCAAGACAAACAAAAACAATTTTTTTCGAGTACCTTAGCCTTGTACATGACACACAAGGCTACTAAATACAGGAGTCTAACTATATATAAAAAAATATTTAAAAAAAACATTATTTTTATAAATATAATCTACAAAAGAAAGTCCAATGTTTAAAAGCTGATCGAATGCAAAGTAGTATCTGGCTGTTAATAAAAGCTAAAGCAAAACTTGTCAAAAAAATATTAACTGTATGTTATTTTACTCAGTAAAAGCTGTGTTGGTTTTTTCCCATGACGGTAGCAGTATAGGTTCTCTACCGGAGAGTCAACAGGTGTATTGTATTTAATTCCATCTAGCGCAACGGAGACAGTTTAATACAAGGAAAACAATTCGACATATTGTATCCGAAACGAGTAATAACTATGAATATATTTGTGTAATGGCTGCCATATTTTATGATATAATCGGTAACCCGATACACGAACACCTGGCCGAGACTTTTTATCGGCTGCTGTTACTACAAGATGTAACAGAGTCTGTTCCCAATGAATTTAGTTGAATTCAGTCAAATTGCTTTTCTTATTGTCTTGATTTTCTGCTTTTTACGCTTGGTAATATAATTTCTAATGACTACGGGATCCATCTAAAAACGTAATAAATATGTTATTACATTTGCTACATACCTATTTGAATAATACTCGGCTGAAGAAATATTATAACACAGTCAAAGAAATTAAAAGGATGTCCGGGTCAACTTTTTACATTTTTCTTTTTTTTAGTAATAAAACATCGATGGTCTAATGATGTGAACACATATTTTACTAGTTGTATAAATATACAGTTGACAATAAACATGAGAAGTCTTATTATTTAATTATATGTAGTCCATTCAAAATTAATAAACTAAAATTTTCTATGGCATTAAAACATAAGCTAAAATTCATAACTAAATAGTTTGATTTTTATAAACCTTACTCTGTCGGCCTCGTGGTGCAGTTGTTAGCGCGTTTGCCTACCATGCAAGAGGTTTCGGGTTCGATTCCCGACATAGTTGTCATGAAATATTTATTTTAAAATGTGTTTTTACACTAGAATAATTCATAGTCCCTGGATTGGCACCTGAAGCGTAAGACTGATCATCTCACCTTCATATTTCAAAAAATTATCAAGATACTCTGGGTTTTGTGTACCAATGCTGCGTCCTATGCACTATTAGGTGCAAAAAAGGAATAATTCATGATTATGGATGAATTATGCCTTTTAAATTTGTTGCAATGGAGGAAAAACATTTTTAAGAAGGGAATTTGGAAGTCTAGAAATTCACAGGGCTTTTGATCTGTCTTTGGCTGATGTAAGTGACCACTTTGCACTCTGTGTAACATTCACCATTCTGCGATGTTTAAATATTGACATTTCCTCAACTCTACCGTCTGTTGACTTTTGTGAAGTAAAAAGCTGAAACCTTTATCATGTGGGTAAGAGTCATCTGGCTAAATCAATTCACCTTCGAGGCAACGCATGAAAACAATTTTCCAATTTTTATACATCTTCTTTTACCAGCTAATTGATTCAACAATATTTTCACTATGTTGAAATGTTTGCAGACTGGCTGGATTCTTATTTACTATGACTCTTATTTACCGGCTTTGTTTTTGCCGCGTAATATATCGCAGATAAAGCCATAGGAAATTAGTATATTGCACAAATATTTAACAGATAATAAAGCGATGCTAATACTCGTAGATTTTAATTAAATAGTTCCATGCCTTTGGAAAATGGTGAGAAATATTTTACATTTAAAAAATATACAGGTTTGGTGAGAGCATTTCAAAGAATTCACCTACATAGTTTGTAAAGTAAATGTGTGAGGAGTGAATGCTACTACGCCCCTGAGCTCTGGGCTTTTTGTTATGTTTTTACTTAACTTATTGTCTTAAAAAAAAGTTTAAATTGAAAAAAAACCGTTAAATAATAATGCTGTTATTTGTTGTAACATATAAAGCAACTAGAATAAACTTAATCTATATTCCGTCTCTATAGACTAGCGTTAAGGAAGAACCCAAAGAGCGTCCATGTAAGATGGTTGAATCGTTGAAAGTAATCTTATTTTGTTGAAAAAATAACTATAAATTTCACAGCATATAGTCACGGAAATGATTGCCTTTGAAAAAAATTCTCTAAACTAATAATCCGAATACATTTAAAAAAAAAACTTAATCTTATTTAATAAACTTACGTTTAGACTTGTAAAATGGCTATATAAATAAACATATTATTTAAATAATAATGATACAATCTTATATTATTTCAATTGTATTTTTAACCATAAAGAAAAAAATATTATATCCACTTTAAAGTATTTCGAATCATAGGTACCTGTGTGTGTTTGAAACAATTTCTTATGGGAGATATCAATGCTCCAAAGCACCAAACCCATTCACATTCGGTTTTCGGGGGAGGGAAGTGAAATAATGTGTTTCTGGGTGGTGCATAGCGCGTGCGTGCGTCAGTAGGTAGTAAGGTTCTGGAAATGTTCATTATATATAGCGGGAGGCTGCTCCGCGCGCGCCAGGGTGCAACATCTTGATCCCCCAATATCGGGTGACGCGCACCTGGACAGAGAACGGAGACCAATATAGGTGACGCGAAGCGCATATCAGAAACCTTTTCTACCGCTTAAAAACGAAATGCATAAATAAATCGTGTAAAAAAATATTGTGGAAATATCGCGCATCTCTAAGTATGTCGTGTAATTCGTATTGCCCACACCACAGTATACCTTTAGAAGATTCAATATAAGTAAATGTGAATTGTGTCTAATATTATGAATACCTTTGATATTTAATTTTTTTAACTTTTGAGATTTTTGTATGGAATGCATGTCAGTTTGCGCTAAACGGAGAATAGATTTCTAAAGGTTTTTCGTGTATTGTTTGTTAAATAATTTAACAAAAGTTTGACGACCAATGGACTCTACCAAAATAATATTTTTTTGTTGTTTATTTGAATGTTTTCTGTCACTTTAGGCAGTGTTCTCCATTGTGTATATTAATATACAGCGCCATTACCCTTCCACTGTGTTAGGTATGTTATTTATGTGTCATTTCTAATTTACTAACGATGTTTGTTCTTCGACCTTTTTGTTTTTTACGAGTCCACTTTTTATACTATTTCGATTTCATTGTGTGCCATATTTAATCACGTTCAGAATACAAATGGTCGGAGTTTTTGTACAATTTATTTATATTGTTCGAATGATTGATATTAGTTGCTACTAAAATATCATCGAAGGTTTGATAAACGAGAGCAAAAAATAAACAAAATATTTCGTTGGAGGCATATCGAATTTTTTTGGATCGAATGTTTTTGTTGCTACAATAATATTCATTTTCACCACAAAACTTTTTGAAACCAATAAATGGAATTTGTGCAAATAACTGTAAATGTGCATTTATTTGGCTATAAATGTGTGCCAATACAATAATTGTACAGGAATAAATTAAAATTACGTATCAACCTATTATTTATTTATATATACGCCCATTGGCCATTTTTATAGACACATTTATACATTTATTTATTTATTTATTTATTAACGGACATTGTCCATGTATACAATTTATAAGGTTTAAATATTACAATAAAATAATAGTTTAAAACATTTAAATAAAAAAGAAAGAAGCATTGACAAACGTAAGGGACATCGAGACAAGAAATTATTATAACAAAATTAGAAAGACTCAATGGTTTATAGTAGACTTTGTGGGAGTGGAAGCAGGAGAGAGGTGATTGTAATTGAATTTGATTCAGTGATCGTTTGAAAAAAGATAACTTGTTATTAAAAAAATCATGACTAGTTGGCAGACCTAAGAATTCTGGGCATAGGGAAATGAAAACCATAGTTGGTTCTATGGTTATCGGTATGAAAGAGTAAGTTTTGTCTGAGGTTTCTAGTTGGGATATTTAATTTTATTGAGTTCATTAGTTCAGGAGTGAGTTGAGAATTTTAAATAAGACTAGAAGGTCGGATTTATTTCGACGGTCTAGAAGAGAAGATATATTCAAGGTAGTTTCTGACTCATTATACGTATATAGGTCTCTGGATAAGCCCAACCTCCAGCCTATCTTTCTTAAAAATCGATGTTGAACTGATTCAATATTCTCGATGTAAACATCATAATATGGAGACCAGATAATATTATATACTTTGTTGGATTTATATTGTTTAAATACCGTATTATATATTCCTCCTTCATATTTTTTATTTATTTATTTTATTCGGGAAACATACAATACAATTTCATAGAGTAAACAAAATTAGAGTTAATTATAATATTATATTACATGCTAAAGTTATCAATTACATTTTTATTTTATTGCAAATTAAACTATCATAAATATTTATAAAAGTTAGCCTAAAAACCAATAAATGCTAGTTTATCTTGTTGTACCTAATATCTAAATTATAACATAATAAGTGAAAAGATGATGTTATCTACAGTCTTAATAATTTTTATTTATAGCTTACACATGTTATTTCAATAAAACGGACTATCGGGAATATTGGTAATGAATTATGGGAACGTTTGGGATGGGTTCATTATATCTCTGTGGGGTCCTTACATCATTATAATATCGTAGGTAAATGTACTCCGTATACATAGATAGATACCGCTTGCTAGAGTGGATGATAAAAATATTACGGGCATATTTAGATGCACATATTTTAGAAAATCCTCAAATATATTATCGCCTTTGAAATGTTTTTAATAATCACGAAAACTTTATTCATTATTCATATTTTTTTTTTTTTTTTTTTTTTATTTGGGAAATCAACAGTTCTACATGCATATTTATCATCATCATCATTATCGTTCCCTTTCTGCACCTAATAGTGCATAGGACACTGCATTGGTAGACCAATCGCAGCGTATCTTGATCATTTTTTTTTGTTACATGAAGGTAAGATGATCAGTCTTACGCTTCAGGTACCAGTCCAGGGACAATGAAATATTCTAGTGTGAAAACACCCTTTCAAATAAATATTTCACATCAACCATATCGGGAATCGAACCCGAGACCTTTTGCATGGCAGGCTAACGCGCTGACTATTACAATACGAGGCCGACATATTTAAAGTAAACAAAAAAATATAGTGTATAAACTCAGAACTAATAATAGATTTCCACAAAGTATACAAAGTTAGTAAAGAAAATATATTACAAATTCAATAAATACATATAAAGATGTTATTCTCGTGTACTCGTAAAGATTTTTCAAAAATCAAAGAATTTTTTTTTTTTTTAGAACAGTTATTGTAAATTGGGTGGGATTAGGACAAGGATGCTTGAAGAGAGGATAAGGAGGGGAAGGGAGATTTACATTTTTATAACTAGAATGTCTACTAAGTTACATAATGCATTTTTAGTGTAAATTTTAAATCTGACAGAGTGATGTTTGTGTAATCTACATCTTTAAATTTTGTATTGTACACTGAAAAAGTCCTACGAAAAAAAGCATTTTGAACATACGATGTTACATGAAACAGGTGGTACCGTCTACGAATCATGGCTGGCACATGTATTGTTATTAAACTAAGTTGTTCTGTATAGTCAACTATTTCTGTCATAATTTTGTGAAGCAGTAGTCAGTCCGCACATACTCCGCGGTATTGTAGAGAAGTGATTCCATGGTATGTGGAGGCAGTGAGAATTGATACATAAGAAATACCGGTTATGTATTTTAGGTCCTTTATAAATTTGTGTTGAATATTTTCTATTCTTGTTATATACAAATATATGACATACTGGGGATTCCATATCTGAGATGCGTATTCCAAATGGCTTCTGACAAACGTATAATATAATGAAATCAGGGCCTTTGGATTATCAAAGTGTTTACTCGTTCGAATTATGAAACCTAACATGCTCAATGCTTTGGAGGTAATTTTATTGATATGCGATTCGAAAAGTGACATAAGTCAGTTTTTACTATTTTGGAGAAAATTACATTGAGTGTTGTCATTTTATCATTCGATGGGATTTCTAAAGATATAAAAAAACCAAATGAAGATCCATGGAGAGGGTTTCTTTAAAATTACTTTGATAATTTACCTTTGTACGGATCAATATGTTGGTCTCCAACAAGTAAATTCTTACTTAATAGTTTTAAACAAACTTTTAAGAATATATTTTGTACGTCTCAGATAAGTCGGCCTCGTAGTGTAATGGTCAGCGCGTTAGCCTACCATGCAAGAGGTCTTGGGTTCGATTCCCGACATGGTTTATATTTCATAGTACCTATATATAATATTTCATAGTACCTACCTGGACTGGTACCCAAAGCGTAAGACTGATCATCTTACCTCCATGTGACAAAAAATGATTTGTGAAATGGTTGCGATTGGTGTAGGAATGCAGTGCCCTATGCACCATCAAGTGCGGAAAGGAAATGATGATTATCGTCCATGCGATGATATTTCTTCACAGAGTATCGAACATCTGTTATTTCAGTGCCCATTTTTCAGTTTACAACGCCATAATCTTGAAGCAAAATGCAGGAAAGATGGAATATCCTTAACAGATATCCACACTGTAGTTAAAAGTAGTTATCACGCGCCATTGTTCTTGAACTTTGCAACAATGGTGATTGGACTCATAAAGGTAATAAACCAAAATCAGCGATCCCAGCGATACCCCATTTCAAAGACAAACAAAAACTATTTTTTCCGAGTACCTTAGCCTTGTACATGACACGTAAGGTTACTAAATACAAGGGTCCAAATATATATTTAAAAAAGGGAATGATGATGAATTTTAAAGAAATCCTCAACATTATTTAAGAAAAATCTATTTAAATTATTTAAAGTTCATACGGTAGACACTATTTACGAAATAAATTGTATTACACAAATTTACAAAGAAGAAAAATAAACTAATTGAGATGAATAATTCACTCAAACGCTAAAATAATATCTAAATTTCTAAATTCCACGCAAGTCACAGTTAAAATAGTTTTTTTTTCAAAGGAATAAAAAAATGTAATATTCACCCCAATAAACTAAAAACTATTCAAACTAATAAATCACTAAAGAAATTCCAAGAAAATTAAAATTTTGAACCCGAGTAAAAACAGCATTCTTATTTAATTAGTATTACTGAATAATGATTTTCTGTTTTTCTTTTTATTTAGATTTTTTTTCATGTTTATTCGAAATCCTATAACTCCAAATCACTTAATTACTATAACAGCGTAAGTCACTCTACAAGCACAAAAGCCAGTCTGTTTTTAGGAAAATTACATTTATAACAATGTTTGATTGTGTCCAAATGCTTGCAGACTGGCTGGATTTCCTCTGTAGGGAGTTGTTCATATTTAAATTTATTTCAACAGAGAAGGAAAAAAATTCTGAGAAGGGAATATGGAAGTCTAGGCATTTACAGGGCTTATGACCTGTCATTGGCTGGTTTAAGTGGCTACTTTACACACTGTGTAACATTCACCATTCTGCCTATATTTGAACATCTATATTCCTTCAGTTCTTTCATATGTTTGTGAAGTTAAAGAGCTGAAACCTTTATTTATGCGGGTGAGATTCATCAAATTGAATTAGTTCACCTACATACTAGGCAAAGCCTGAAAATATATTTTTTTCAATTTCTTTACTTCTTCATGGACCAGGTAATTTATCAACAATATTTTGAGTTTGTCCAAATTTTTGTAGACAAGGACTGGATTCAACTCCCTGGAGAGCTGTTTATATTAACATATTACAATAGAGATGAAGAACATTTAAGAGAAGGTAATATAGAAGTCCAGGCATCTACAGGGCTTATGATCTGTCAATGGCTAGTTTAAGTGGCCACTTTACACACTGTGTAACATTCACCATTCTGCCTATATTTGAACATCTATATTCCTTCAGTTCTTTCATATGTTGATGTTTGTGAAGTTAAAGAGCTGAAACCTTTGAAATCTTACACAGTGTGTAAAGTGGCCACTTAAACCAGCCATTGACAGGTCATAAGCCCTGTAGATGCCTGGACTTCTATATTACCTTCTCTTAAATGTTTTTCATCTCTGTTGTAATATAATATGTATAATTTTCGCTATCTTCTACCATCAAAAATGTCTGTATTTGTCTTGAGCAAGTATTCGGAAATAGAAACTGTTGTAATTATCTTTTTATTACATTAATTATTATTTCATATTAGTATTTAGTTTATTAATTTAAAAATAGATACATAGACTGTATCAAAAAGTAAATGACGCAGTAACAATATTAAAATTAGGCAACTGGAAATAAACAAATGGAGATCTGTGGGACAACATTAAATTATAATAAAGTATTAGTTTGGCAATAAGATCATTTCATGATTATGCTAATGGATACCGGGACAATCGAAAAGGATACACTTTATTATTTCACATATTCGCACGACCGACATCAATAAATATTTTGGTAAGATACAAAAACAATGCCATTTAATTTATTGAATTTTGCATACTCTAAAGTCATTCTATAACTCAAACAAGAGAAAGACATTGATCAATTTTGCAATAGGTACTGACATTTTACGTCTACAATGTAAATTATTTCAATCTTCATTCTTTATTTTACTAGTATTGCTGGCAGACTGATTATGTTTATTCATTATTTTTCAATTTTATACAAGTTTATTTTAATTTTGAAATAAATCAATAATTTTTCATCTTGCACGTAAACTAAATAAAGAGTAAGTACACACATACCCTAGAAATGTTTGAATTGTCTGATGTCTTTTTTTCTATGCTCATAGAATCATGGTTCTCTACGAAGTAAAATGATATTCATTTTAATTACAAATTCGAAAAAATTATGTTAAAATGGTAATGTCTAGTGCGTTTGAATGTTCAAAATAAACCTTCAACATACTGTGTGAAAAAACTCTCTCGAGTCCCTGTGTGGTAAACTGAGTTTAATCTTAGATAACCTGATGTTGGGAAATGATCGCCTAATAATCACTGTCTCTTTTCATCTTATTAAAATTATACGTGTGTCTTGCTTGGTGATCTAATTAGAATACATCTCTTTCACTCAAATGAAAGTTTAATATATTTGTTTCAGGGTAGTCGATATTTTATCCTTTTTTGGAGATTTTGATGGACAAAATATTTTATTTGAAATTATCTGATTTACCTAAAAATGTGATTTTTTTTCTTTTGTGTGAAGGTTTATTTGAAGATTACACAAAAAATCGTGGTGAAATTTACAGTAGTTCATGAATATTCATGAATTGATTGCAATTTGAAACGCCGCCGCCGCGCCGGTAATATCACAGGAACGGACGGGTTAATAATCCTATGTAAAGAGTATTAGTTCCTGTCGGTGAACCCTATAAACATACAAATTCTGTTTTATTTTAACAGGCACACTAGAATATTTTATTTTGAAACGTTCTGTCACTAACACATTAACATAGGATTCAAACGCACTTAATATGAATAAAATTAACCTCAAAATTATACTACAAAATTTATTAGCTTTAAAATACATTGCATGATTTCAAATATTTACGACTTTTCTCACAAAATGTTCTTAACACAAAACAAATCAAATAAGTGCAAATATACAATTTAAAAATTAACAATAATTAGGGTCTTTTATTTCTTTGCGATGACTCCGCGTGAATTGTAAGTCGCCTGTGGTTTTTGTACTTACTCAGTAGCTGGATGCTAGCGTTTGTTGCAATATGTAGGTATCTACAGTGAGACGGAGCAGCACTGTGCTGACCAGACCAGATATGGTGCTGCCACCTTCCTGCGGCGTCTCTCAGTCTACTGTTGGCAATCCATATAGAGCGAGGCTGCTTTCATAATACAACCTGCATCACAAAACTGTGTGAACGTAGCTACCATTTTAGGCACGAGAGAAATCTTGTTATTTAATGCAAGATCAATAAGAAAATTGACCGTTTTTCAATAAAATATGGAATTGTAATATAAAAGTCAAAATTTGTAGAATATCCATTTACTTGTATATGAGACATACAAATAATACGACATCAATTATTGAATTTTAAAATTACACCAACAAATTGTTCAGGTTCCACAAAAAAAACCATTGTTACACAGAAGAATAACAAAAAGCGGCATTGTGCAACATTCACCATTCTGCTTTTGTTTAAACATCAGTATTTCTTCAACTCTATTTTATTTGTTGAACTTAAAGCGCTGAAACTTTTATTGATGATCGATATTGTATGATTCATCTGGATGAAATATTTCACCTATTACGCAACATTAAAAATACCTTTTAATTTGTATTCTTCATTGGGCATAATCAAAATACTGTATATAAAAATAATAATAAAACCTTTTTAAGTGCATTTTAAAATAACTGTAATTCGACCAAATGCTTTTATGTTAATTTGGTTTATTTTACGTTAATAATTTTTTATTAAATTGTTTTTTTTACCTTACAAAAATCATTTAAAAAAACATGACCGAAGATGACTTTTGATTCATTTATTTATTTCCCGAGTAAGTAATATTTCATGTTAGAAGTACAAAAAAACTAATATTTACATATTTTATAAATCTGGTTTATAGAAGTATTCCTTTTTTAGATAATAGCGATGCTAGTTTGTACAAATGAAAACAAATTGGAAATTTGACAGGTACTTTTAATTCTCAACAACTTAACTCTAACAATTTACTCAGTGCATTAAAATATTATTTTAAACAATTTCCTAGAACATAAAATAATATTTACTTTATATGAAATCAAAACGGAACCCCACCCGACGAATCACGAGCCTACTACACCATGACTGATACAGGTAATAAAATATAATTTTTGAGGAATTTATATTATTTATAAATATTTATTATAAATCATTAATAAAAATATATAATCCGAGACAAATCTATCAACGTAAGAACCAAAATATATTGGAAAAGTATATGTTGTATATTTAAAATATGTAGCATAAGAACAATGTTTTTTTTTTTTTTTTTTTATATATTTGGACCCCTGTATTTAGTAGCCTTACGTGTCATGTACAAGGCTAAGGTACTCGGAAATAAAAGTTTTTGTTTGTCTTGGAAATGGGATGTTCGATCACTGATTTTGGTTTATTAACTTTATGAGTCCAATCACCATTGTTGCAAAGTTCAAGAACAATGGCGCATGATAACTACTTTTTACTACAGTGTGGATATCTGTTAAGGATATTCCATCTTTCCTGCATTCTGCTTCAAGATTATGGCGTTGCAAACTGAAAAATGGGCACTGAAATAACAGATGTTCTATACTCTGTGAAGAAATATCATCGCATGGACAATAGTCATCATTCCTTAATTTAAACCTATATAGATAACTTCTCATAGCTCCGTGTCCGGTAAAAATTTGGGTCGTTTCGAAAGTACTTTGGTGATGATGACGGAAGTTTGCTGCATCAGCCAGCGTTGGGAAAAACATTTTAGTGATTTTACCTGCAGAAGAAGCGCGGTAATGATCCTCCCAACGCTGCTGCGTATTTTGTTTTATACAGCGTTTGGCAAAGCTAAGGGGAAATTCTGAGAAGAAAGGTGCCGTTCTTTTACAAGTTGCGGATCTTGCTCGTTCATCCGCTCTCTCATTTCCTACGATACCAGCATGTCCTCTTATCCAGCATATTTGAATGTTCATCCCTCTTATTTTTAGATGCTTAATTTTACTCTGAATATCTACAATGAATGGATTTACCGACCGAGTATCTGTTATAGCTTGAACGCCCGAACGACAATCTGATAATATTTTTGCAATAACCCATCTCTCTGGTGGTTTCTTTAATAACCATTCGAGAGCTTCTCGTATTGCGAGTAGTTCAGCCTGGAAAACTGAGCAGAAATTATCTAATTTAAATGTTCTGCCTGGTAATTCTTTATCACTCTCAAAAGGAACGAATGCCGCTCCCACTTTTCCGTCGAGCAGGCTACCATCCGTAAAGATTCTAATTTCGTTGGGAGCATAAGGAGGTATATCTTTGTCAAGTAAAAGAATATTTTCGGGAATTCTTTCGCACGGGTGAGGTAAATCGAAATAGTTTGCAGTTCCTTGATACTTGCGATCATCTGGAATGGAATACAGCTTACCAAATTTCTTAACATTATAAATGTCCTTCCTTTCTTGAATTTTAAGGTCTAACGGTGTAAATCCTGTTAGAGCTTGAGCAGATATGAGTGAAATGGTTCTGTATCCTCTACAAGATCTTATGGCAAATTGTCTTTGTAAGCTGTCAAGTTTTTTCTTATTGCATTTCTTTTTTACCGCTTCACCCCATAAGCTGGCCGCATATGTAACAAGAGGTTCAATTGCACCATAATATATTTGCTGCATTACCGCAGGAGAGCACCTCCATGTTGGTTTTGCCGCTCTCACAAGCATTCCAGAAAGATTGGCAGCCTTCTTGCAGACGTTATCCACATGTAGTGACCAGTTGAGATGCTTGTCTACAGTTACACCTAATACCCTAATAGAGTCAGCAAGAGCTAGCTTTACACCGTTCATGAATAAATTAGGAAGAGTTTCTTTTCTTTTGGTTACTAACATCGCTTTCGTTTTTTCCTCTGAGAAGTTAAGTTTAACCTTTTTTCCCCAATCAGCTATTGTCGAAAGGGCACAGTTTGTTCTTTCTTCGGCTTCAGACATAAGTTGAGCTCTGACTGTCAGAAAAACATCATCAGCAAACGCTTGTATGTTAATTCCATTTTCAAAATCTATTTGTAAAAGATCATCCAAAATTATATTCCAAAAGCTTGGACCACAAACTGAACCTTGAATACATCCTTGTGAAGTCTTTTTGTGTTTAGTTATATCTGCGTGTGTTATTTTGACCTCTCTGTTTTCAAGATAGTCGATAACTAGTTCCAAAATATTTTTAGGGCAGTTTTTTCGACGTAGTTGACATATTAAGAATGGCCACCAAGCATGATCAAAGGCTCCACGGATGTCCAATGAGACAGCTATGACGATTTGGCGGCTATTTTTTCCTTCATTTATAGAGCTGATGGCTGCATTTAAGGCGTCTTCGGTAGACTTCTGGGGTGTGAAGCCAAATTGTTTTGGGCTTAGCTTTTTATTAAGATGCCAATAAATTCTTTCAATCATAAGTTTCTCCAAAACCTTTCCAAAAACTGGAATGAGCCCAATAGGTCTATATGATTTAACATCGTTTTTCTCGACTTTGCCAGGTTTTGGTATAGCAATAACATTAGAGCACTTCCAACAGATAGGAAAGCAATGAAGTCGTAAACATGCGTTGTACATTTCTAAAACTTCATTTTCAAATAGTTCTGTGACCTTAGTGCATATATCTAATGTAAAGTAGTCATTGCCCGGTGCTTTTTTGGGGCTCATATTCCGTAGTATATTAACTATTTCTTGTTTGGTAAATAGTGGGTCGTCTGGTTCAATAGATGAAAGTTGAGCTTCGTTTCTTATTTCAGAGTGCAGCACTAATTCTGAGGTGGCGTCATCGTCTGGAAAAAAGTGTTCCAAAAGACCCTGCACAGAGTCTTCAGCAGTTTTGAAAACTGTGTCTCCATTTTTAAGAGACATTGGAGGATTCTTGTTGTCATTCTTTGCTAGGACCCTGTATATAGCAGACCAAGCTGTTTCCTTGTTTTGTATTGAGCAATATTTTTTCCACGATTCTATCTTGGCATCAGCAATAGCTTTCTTATAATTTTCTTTTGCTTTTAAATATGCGGGAAGCGTAATGGTTTCGCGTCTAGTTATTCCAGAATTCCGTAGTTTGTGCTTAGCTTTTATCACATTCTTTTTCAGTGCAGTTAGTTCATTAGACCACCAGGGGCAGGGTTCTCTATATTTTGTACTGTTTTTTAGTATCATTGTTGAATTGCATCCCTCGGTTAGTGCTTGATTAAGATTGTTAATTTGATTTTCTAAATCTCGAGAGTTAGATGCACTACTGAAACTTGTTTTTGAGACTTTTCTGTCAGATAGTTATTTTTGTACTATTTGTTTAAACAAATTCCAGTCCACATTTTTAGTTGGATATTTGAAGATTTTAGACTGTTTGTGAGGTATTTTAGTGCTGGTATTTATTGTGAAAGTAATGGGATTGTGATCGCTAAGAGAATTCAATTTATCAGCAACTTCCCAATTTGTAACACTTTTTAAGAAGTAAGTCGAGCAAAAGGTTACGTCAATAATGCTTTTTATGTGAAGAGTGCCACGAAACGTTTCAAATGTAGGTTTGTGGCCAGAGTTAAGAATGTAGAAATCCAATTCGGAAAGACAATCTGCTACAGCCTCTCCTCTTCTATCTGTTTTATTGCTACCCCACCACAAGCTTTTGGCATTTAAGTCTCCGCCAGCAAGTACAGTTTTATTATTAATTCTTACCACATTTCGCAATATATTTAGTGACGGAATAGGATCTCGATCCGGTTCAATATAAATTGATCCAATCACCAGGATTTCGTTTGGTAGCGTTAGTTCAGCGTAAACATCATTAGTTCCTGAGTAATGACTTAGCATCATAATGGAAAGATCAGTTTTGAATACTATTATTGCAGCCTTTACTCGTGTGCTGACTTGAGGCGCTTGAAATACTACAATGCCTGGTGGTGCTTTCATGTTGTTAAAAGCGCCTACGTATGGCTCCTGTACTAATGCAATATCTACGCGATTACGATTAGCATACAATTCATCAGTAGCTGCTCTGCAGCGTTGAAGGTTCCATTGAAGTATCTTAAGAGGACGAGTATGGAGCTTATAAGCCATAGTCAATTCTTTGCTGGGCTCTTTCTTCCATTTTGAGTAAAAAAGGACAGGTCCTGCTGTTGGCCTTATGTTTTGTAACATGTTCGTTGCCACGCGAAGATTTAAAGCAGTTCCAACACTTAGTCATAGATTTATCATCTTTATGTGAGCAATCCATTGATTTATGTTCACCTGCGCAGTGTAGGCATCTGTCCTTCTTTTCGAGACACTTAGATGTTGAATGCCCAAAGTTCATGCATTTATAGCACTGGAGAAGAGCGGAAGAGTCTTCGACATGTATTCTCATGTAGCCAATATTAACTCTTTCGATTGCCAACAGTTCCTTTCTTATGTTTGCATCAACCATAATAAAGACGTTTCTTAAGTTTTCGTTCTTATTTTTGGCGGTTCTTATTATTTTTAAGCATTCTTCCGGTTTTTTTTTATTAATGGCTTCAAATATTGTGTCATTTTGCTGAATTATCATTTCAGGAATTTTTTCATCTTTATATTCTTTTCCTATTCCTTTCAGTACAAGTATTGGTTTTTTAAGTTTTCCTTCTTCAGCGCAAAGTATTCTTTTGGAAACTTTCGGGATTTCGGCGACTATCTTGATGGCATCTGTTTTTTTCGGGCACGTTATAATAATTTTATTATTTTTCGCTCGAGTCAAACTGCTAACTCCTATTTTTAGCTCTGAGGGGTTTACTAGTTCCTTAAGCGAGTTGGTGATACTCTCGTGAGTAGCGTCTTTATCCTTCGATGAAACGATCACTGCGTGCCTTGGTTCTTGTTGCCTATTCGCAGTGATCGACGCATAGCTCATTAATTTTTGGTTATATGGATTTTTATTAATACTGTTATTTACATCATTTTTTATGAGATCTTTTAAAGTGTTTGAATGTTCTTCTTCTTTTTTGAGTAAATCTGTTGTATAAGCCAGTTCCATTTCCAAAACCTTTTTTTCCAGTTGATGGAATTTCTGGACTACAGCCGTTCCTTCTTGTACTATTGATATTAACTTGCTTATGATATTATCTTTTATCTCTTTGGTTATTGTTCCTTTAAGAGGTTCGGCCATTTTGAGTGCTTCGGAAGCAACCATAACGATTCGGAGAGGAGAATCTGAAAAACATTCGGAAATTTTACTGGGTGAGTGCGAAACGGAAATGGGAGAATCTTTTGCACAATTAAATGGTAACGGTGGCGTCAGTTCAGTGTTTTTATTATTATTAATTGTTGATATTTCAGTTGCAACTACAGGATTGAGTTGGCTTAAAACCAATGGAATTTTATTGGGCTTAGCTTGTGAGGCATTTTTCCCCTTATTTTGTGACATAACGGAGGACGAAGAAGCAGGTTTTTTTTGCTGCTGCTCTCGTTTGTGGTTGGACTTGGACAGCTTTTGTCAGTTCAGGACTACTGTTGATTCGTTTGATAGGTGATCTAGGTGTTGTTGAAGACTTTTTAAAAGGATCTCCATTTCCAGGAGGCGTTTTCGGGACGCCAGACATCTCGTCTATGACGTTTTGGGGACAGGGTTGGAAAGGAGACAAAGATCCTCTCACACTGTTGACCGTAAGGCCACAGCTGAGAGATGACCGACAATTTACCCCGAATAAACGGGGTAAATGTGATTCTCTTTGTCAATTTCACCAGAACCCTATACTGTACCAAAAGTCGTGTTTGACGACCCGAGGTAAGCAGGCTTGGAGTGGATTATTGTATGTCAGGGAACCTATAAAACTATGTCCTATCCCGTTGGTGATAGAGCAACAGAACCGGAGGGTTGGTTACCCCTAGCACCTGTGCACTTCTCCAAATACCAATACACCAACTCGACTATCAAGGAGGTTGGTTACCCTTCGATTGCCGGCTAGATGCACAGTCGGATAAATCTAAAACCTAATCCGCAGATCGCGACCAGAGTTAGTTGAAAGAAGTATCCTCTCAACCTTCAAGTCCGACACTGTTTATCTATATTCTAGCATAGCAGACAGAACGTTTTCGACGCCCGTCTCCCAGATGTAAGAACAAAGATGTAAGAACAATGTACTCGTATAAAGCTGATATTTGGATCACGTACGAGTAATTACTTAGTAATCTTCCGAAAACAATGGGCAAGTACTAGGTATACAATTGATTTTCTAAGTATCAGAAACATTTATGGAAAAATGCATAGATAATAGGTACATTAAGTTAGAATCTATGACCCTAGACGGAAAAATAATAACCATAAAAATATCAATAAGAGTATTGAAAGATATAATTATAAATATTCATGTTAAATTAATAATATTACTTTGATAGGCAATTCAGCATACTTGTTTAAGGTTTGTACGTATAACCGTGATCTATTTATATATTTGTTTATTACATATACGGCCTAAGCCAATTACAATAGTTATATGAAGAAACACATGTATAAGAAACAGAACATAAAAGTATGTAGCAAGGACAAACAAGGGCAATAAAATAATGGTATACATTACATTTTAAAGCACGATTAACATTTAAGACTTCGAGCTAATCCATGTCAATCCATCTCCATTCCACACTGTTTAAGTGGCGAAGAGATCTACGATAATCCGGAAGATCTATCCCAAAGAATTATGAAGTTGTGTGACAAATTGACTAATCTACAAATTCCAGACGTTTAAGCATAAAAAAAACAGTTGCTCTTAGAAGATTAGATAAACAGCAGATTATTAATTATGAATTATTTTACTAAACGTTATGAAATATTTGTATATTACCACTTACTGACTTTTCTATGTCTACCGGTTTCGAGACGTACCCGTCTCTTCGTCAGGACACCAATTAAACAACATGCAAACTAACATGCAAAACCCACTATACACCTTCACCATAGTTGTTGCACAAAAATATACAACCAACACGACATGCATTTTAATAAGCACATGCACTGATTAAAATTATGAAAATATTCTCTTGTTTGGGAATTAATGAAAAAAGTAGAGGATTATTTTACTTAATTTATAAAAAAATGTACTTGTATACCTATCTTGGTAAATACATACTTACATTGTTTCAAAATCGTTTAATTATTTATTAAATTCGTACACACATGAACATGATTACAAAGATAAAATAATAATTGAAATAAAATCGATGTACAGGAATATTTTTTTTAAATTTTGCACGTACCTATGTGCATATCTTTTAATATATATTTATATTACATATATAGGTTCTTAAATATTCCAGTTTATTAAATATTTTCTAGGAACACCACGAAAATGCTGGATAAGAGCAGCTCAGAACCAGCTCATCGGTTCTCATCTACTTGGATAATGAATCTTTAACAAAATTTACGATTTTTAATTAGCAACTTGATTTCGTTGTAACTGGCATCATCAGACTGGATGTAGATACTTCAAAAGCTGACTGGATCTGTAAAAAGAAATTCGTAAGAGGGTTCCAAATACCTAGCACGGAGGCTTTTAATTTTTGATTTTAACAAAATATAGGAAACAGATAACTTACAACACCTATGAATATTATTTTTTGACAGCCCATAAAACATTTCACCAATTTATAAAGCGTCACTTTAGTAATTGAAAACGTTAATTTTATACAAGTAACTCGCCGTAACTTGCGTACCAATCATGTCTGCTGTGGGAAATTATAAAACTAACATCGGATTCTTTTCCCCTCTGCCAAGGAACCTCAGAACAGTGAACGAAATCTCACTAAACGGTACTGTCGATGTGTTCCTACAGCAAGGGTAGGCATTTAAGAAGCAAGCGGTGTTGTCTCTCCTGACTCGCGATGTCACACTTGGCATTTCCGCCTAGATTATGCTATATCCATACCTTTTGTTTTTTATACACTTTGTTAATTTAAGTAGATTAAGAATGTTTAGATTAAGTATTACTCATTAATGCCAATCTATTAGGGCTTACTTAAGCCTGTTGATTGGCTTGAAAAAAAAGAAGTTACAAACAAACAAACCATCACGCCGTGTAGAATAGAACGCCACATCACTCTATCTTTTCATACAGATCTCAGTTCCTCTACATTTATACATCTTCTCATGGACGCGCGCCGATTATTCCGACTTTTAACGTATCCATATTCAAGCATTCATTGGATTAGGTTATACCATGTCTTACTCGGTCTACCTCTATTTCTGCATCCATCCACATTCGCATCTTTAGTATTTTTAGCCGTTCTTTCGCTGTCCATTCGTTCTACATGTCCAAACCAACGCAGAGCTCCTTTTTTGATTTTGTCGATACTGTTTATCTCAACCTTACATAATGTACGGATGTCAACATTTGTGCATCTATTTTTTTAATATTTTTTTTTACAATAAACATAAGAGGTAAAACAGAGTATTTGAAAATAAAGAATAATTACATGGCAATGAAATACATATTAACAGTAAGAATAGTAAACAAAAAAATCCCACAAAGGCATTGCCTGTTCGTGGATATACAAGAAATGTTCATGATTTTTTTCCATCTATAATAAATAGTCAGGTATAATATTTTTGTATAATATAAGAGAAATAAAAATATTCTGTAAGAGATTAGAACCTACATTTTTATTTTATAGAAATTAAAAGAATAAAATAAGAAAATAAAAAATATTAAAAAACATAAAAATATTTTTTTAAGTACATAGTTTTACCACACATACGCCTGAGACATCGCATTTCGACAGCATTCTGCCTACCTTCATCTCTGTTTTTCCAAGTCCATATTTTGCTCTGCTAACTGCTAATTTTGTTCTGAATCGATTCTACATAATGTATGTTTACTTAAATGACTACATAATGTGCAAAGAAATTAGACATAGTAATTAACACATCTGATTCAGTAAATAAATTAATTGATCACTTAATTACACATCGCATAAGTCAACAAACGATACTTCATTCGTTATGGATTACAATAATGAAATGAATGATTCCATACTTGGGACCCATTATGGTAATGTGAGGTCTATACATATTTATTTACATTTCCAGAAATGGGCTACACAATGTCCATTCAATAAAGTTATTACTCGTATTTCTACTTACGTATATTTCTACTTACGTATGTTTTTTTAAAACAAGCGCCATTTCCATAAGTAAAAAGTTCATGTGAGAATATTATTATTATCATTTAATTTTTTTACGAAAATTTATTTATGAACCTTTACGGATTATAACATTCATTTAAAAAAAAATTATACATATATTTTTTTATTCGTACATTTATTGTTGATAATAGTATTTTTTACATCTTTTGAAAAGTTTGTCTGAGTCTTTTGTTTAGTTTTGTCTGATAATTTATTGTATAATTTCAGTCCCCGGTTTATTAGTCTCGGCTGTCTTTGTCTGTTTGTACAAGGTTGTGTATGATATTTTTCTGATATTCTCGTTTTGCATCGATGTTTACGACAATTTTTTCAAGTTTTAGTTCTTCTTCTACAATTAAATCAGTGGCTAATTTATGGATATATTTAAATGGTTATTGTTTAAAGAGTTCAGTTATATATATTTTTTATTTGTTTATTTTTCCATACATATATTATTTACACAGAAATATAATTACTCAAATACACTATAGAAAAATACATCTTAAAATAAAGCTATAACATGAATTGGAAAAATGCACACAAAGACTACAGCGTACAGGTATGACATGACCATGAAAAGAAAAGAAAAGAAAAGAAAAGAAAAGAAAAGAAAAGAAAAGAAAAGAAAAAAAAAAAAAAAAATTACATTTCCTGCACTTTGTGGATGAAGCATTGAAAATATGACAGATAGTAATTCAATAAAGTCCACGTATATTTCTGTGAATTCTGATTTCGAAACTTGTTGAGGTGAAGTAAAAAAAAGTTATAGTGAAGTTAAAGAGTTTAAAATAACACATAATAACTTTTCTTACGGTATAATTTTTAAAATACAAGTTCAACTGTTGCAGCATTATTTTAATTTGAGACGAGAAAGCTGAAAACAATAAAAGCAATGTTTGTATCCCTGTGGATATCAACAGTTTAATGAAGAGAGAATTAAAGGTCGGAACAGATCAAACGGTACTGATATTGGAGAGAAAGGTGTGTGCGTACAATATTTTATACGGTGTCATAAAACTCATGGGTATTGATGATAATAAATATTATTAATGATATAAGGCAGCAGGTGTATTAATGGGAAATATTTATACTCGCTTAATAAACCTACAAAAAATATACAGTGGACGAAAAAAATTAGCAATGATTTTAATGGTATATTAATATGAAGGTTAAACATTAAATATTATATAAAACGGTATTTTTTTACAAATCTGGCTAATATCTGTGCTGACTCGGAAAAGGGGTTTTTTCCCAAATTAAGTTATTCATATAATTTGATATTCAGTTTAATACTAGAACAAATTGTTACACACTTAGAATAAAATGTATAATATTATATAAGAAAAGAAAAGCATAGCACTGAAAGAAGATTAAGGGCGAGGAAATAAAGTAGAGGAGGGATAGAGGAATTTTTACAATTTAATAAGGAAGTTCAGTGGTCTTTATTTTTATTTAAATTAGTCAATAGACTATCGAACTAAGTCAAAATTTAAAAAAATGTATTTTCCTGTCGTATTATGAGTGATATGATTATTAATTTCATTGTAATTTTGAAATCACTCCGCATGTGACGTCACTAGTTCTCGCCGGAAAAGTCTATAGTTCTGTTGATTGGTGTGCTGGTTTTCTAAAACCAGCAATATTTCACAACAGTCTATCATTGGTTTGTTCGGATGAACGTTTGACGTTGTTCAAAGCAGTTAATTTTTTTTTCTCATACATTTCCGAGAAACTTTGCCGCACAATTAAATGCTCTAATTTTTACCGCGTGTAAGTAAACATTTTTTTCATCCAACTTTCGGAAGCACTAAGCTTCTTTATTGATCGATTTGGAAATCGCTTATGATTAACATCACGGACACATTAAAAAGCAAATAAATTATGAAATTATACACGTATAAATATTCCATTTTTCCACCAAAACCATTTTATTTTTTGATTACCTGCATCAGTGGGTAGCCCTGTATCAATGCAGGAGTTGCTCTTTTTTTCTGTTGAGTCAGTGGGTACTTAACATACAATATTTTTATTAATTATTTTTTCATTCAAATGTGCATATAACAAAAAAAAATAACGTATCCCTAACTTCATAAGGCCAAGAGCTCTGTGTTAAGTTGGAATACATCCTAATGGGAAGTGGAATTATGCATATTAGAAAATATTTACATTATTGTTATCGTATATAAATTTTAACAAATATCTGGACAGCACTCTTAATAGTATATAAAGCGATGCAATGTCTCAAACCAGTCCCCTGAAATAGTCTCTTCCATTGGACAAAATCTAAATTGAAAAAATATCTATTAGTTATAAATAAATACATGAAAAACATCAATTCAGTTTTATTTATTTATTTTTTAAGGAAATCATACAGTATTTATATAAATACAAGGCACAAAAGAACAATTTTAAAAAGTAAGACCAATTACAGATTTCACATTAATTTATTATGAATGCAGGAGGAGAGGGAAAAAAATAATGAAATTCTAAAAAAGAAAAGTATTAATATTAAATAAAAAGTACATAAAAGGGAGAAGACATTATACAGCTCCAACTCTCCCCTCTCTCTCTGCTTCCATGTACATTTATATTTCCTAATAAAAAATCACAATTAACAATAATTAATTAGATGCAGGTAGCAGATGTACATATGAATAAGTATAAATTAAGTGTTGAAATTAAAAGTTAAAATTAAAAGTAAAATTTAAAATTAAGAGTTTAAATTAAAATTAAAAGTTAAAATTGAAAGATAAAATTAAAAGTCAAAATTAAAAGTTGAAAGTTAAGCAGGAGATAAATTTAAAATGTCTTTAACAGATCTGATAAAAATATGGTATTAACAGTGTAATATGTCGATGTCACTAAAACTGTCATTATGGGTAATCTGTATTCTTCGAAGAGTGCTATTTTTCATATTATTGAGTTAGGAATGTCGAAGAGTACAGATTGAAGAGTTCGACGGACAGGCACTTGATATGAAATGCTTCCAACAATTTTTGGGCTATCAATTAGGTTATTAGCAATTTTGTAGAGAAAGCTCATATCCAACATGGTACGCCGAGTTGCGAGATTTTGAACCTTATAAAAATTAGCGGATTCAGTCCTACTTGAAAATAAACCATTATTTTTCAAATCTAATTGTCTAAGAAAATAGTTTTGAATGTGTTCAATACGATTTTTGTAAGTATTGTATTAATGATTCCAATTCGGAGAACCAAACTCTGGGACACTACGTACATATGAAAAAAATAAAGTTTTCTTAATGCGTCAGTTCTTGTGAAAGGTTTGGTTGATCGTATGACAAACCCTAATATTTTGTAAGCTTTTTCTACAGCGTTTTCTATATTTTTTCCACTGATTGCTCCGATAGGTCCACAATCCATCATGTCATTTCATTTGTTTATTTTTTTATTACCTAAGCTTCTGCGGCAAACTGTTGAAGACACTTGGCCTTATGAACAGGTGACTTCGCTGTCCGTACCCCGTTAGGAATTTAGGTACTTTCTTTACCCGAAGACCTCATTTTCGTTTGTGTATGAGTATGCTATGTTTTATCTTTTAGGATCTGAAACGGAGTAACTTAAAAATTGGAAGTCTTTTTGAATTTGAAAACTTTTCGAATTTCGTATTAAAAATATCTTAATGAGAACGGAGTAAGTTAAATTCTGAGTATATGTACGAGTACGTATCGTCATCTATTATCGTGGCTTCTTTTAGATGAGTGCTACATTGTGTATGTATGTATGTAGGTACTGGGTACGTTTATACCTTCTAGCTACTAGAAGTAGGTGCAGATACAACAAAGCTCAGCCGCTGAAGGAGAATAATAAGCGACAATGACTTCGGCTTTTCGGCCTCAAATATTTTAATTATCACGATGTTGTATCACGACTGAGTGAACGATTATTGGACATCATGAGAGGAGCGGAATATCAGACAATATGGATACAAAGCCTTCACATTCCGTTGCCCGCTATACCTGTATACATAATATATACTCACTACTTGTGTGATCTTTAGTCCTAACACCAACTTCACTGTGTTGAACCAATACATTATGTAAGTGTTGGTCAACAATAGGTACTCAAGTACCCACCCAACAGGTGTTAAGATTCTACAAAATTTGACTGAAAGTATAATTATTATACAAAAGTAATTTTCCGCAGAATAACATAATAATTTGCAACTTCTAAGTGCCTAACAATTGTTAATTGCTTTTATTTTGATACCGATAATGTACTTAATCAATATCTTACACCACTGTGGAAATTTTTTATTGACTGTTTTCACAATTTCCGTTCATATGTATTCTTATTTTCTGTATCCAATATATGTAAAAACTGTTGTTTTTTTCCCAAATAAAAATAAATAAATGAGGTGGTTCATTGGGCATTGCATTAGTAAAAGAAATGCAGCGTACCTCGATCATCTGTTATTGAAAGGTTAGGGGATCAATCGTAATCACATTTTAAATAAAAATCCAGAGACAGCGAAATATTTATTAACTTATTTATTTATGGTTCCATAAACCTTTTATATAATAACAATAAAACTAATAAAAAAATATAACAAAAAATAGCATAATATTAAAAAAGAACAAAAACATCGAGAAAAGTATACAATGAGAAACAGTATTTATATATAAAAAAAGAAATATTACATCTGTAACAAATATAAATAAATAAATAAATAGAAATAAATATAAATTTACCTTTATAAAAGAAAAGTAAATTAAAGAAAACAGCAGTTTTAAAAAAGAGAAAGAGAAGAAAAAAAAGAGAGACAAAAATGAAAAAGAAACCGCCTTAAAAGGAGAGTCAAAAGTTTACTTTGTGGGTTATATAAATATGAATACTAAACAATCATAAATTTAAAAAATAATTATACACACAAGAGTAAAGAGTTAAAACAAAGGTGAAGAACTAATCATTATTTGAATTTTTAATTGTCAATTATTTTTCTAAACACAGGACTTGATCGTCGGCGGCTTGGTAAAAAAAAAAATCTAAATCATTACTGTATTGATTTGCAAGTCGCTGTATGCGAACAATCGGTGAATTCAATAAATTATTAGTACAATGATGATGACTGTAAAACAAAAAAATAAGTCTTGTTGGTCTTTGTGGAATACGAAAGTTTTAAAACGTCAACAGTACTGAATATTATTAAATAATTTATAAATAAACAAGAGGCATTTATAGTCCTATTGCTTGACAGTAATTGTAAATTTAAATTAGTCATTTGGGATTTTTAATTTTTTTCTGCCACAGGTAGACCTAATTAAATTTGAATGTACCTTAAAAATATTGCTGTGTAAAACAACCTTATATTTTTTTTATGGCGACCCTGCCAGGAATCAAGCATGGTAGACGAACGTGCTAACCACTACTCTATGAGGTGGACTATTCTCTACTTGATTTTTTTTTTAAGGATTTTTACCTGACAGTAGCATTCGAGTCAAAAACACTCTTTCAGGGCTATGGTTCCTTCCTAATTAAGTAATATTGTGAGCATCGACGTTGATTAAATATTATTTCTACTATGAAAAGCACGTGACTTCTTTAAAAATACAATTATTAGTTTCGTGTCAAAAATATTTTATTCTTCCTTCTTTTCCACGTCCGCTCCTAAATAGAGCGTGTGGACATCGCCTCCAGGAGACCCTATCGCCAGCCAGCACTCTCGCCTCCTCCCACGTCAATCCAGCGCCCTTTAATTCCGCCGAATAAAATCTAAAGATCGTCTTTGACGGCCTTCCAGGACGGCGTGAGCCCGCAGGTTTAAAGACGAGGCAACCTGGGTTTAGGTTCTCCTGAGGCATGCGCAGCACGTGTCCAAGCCAGGTCCACCGCCGCATCCTCAAGACGCTCGTTCTAGGATATTTTATTAACCTATCTTTTAACATCCACATTTCTTTAATTCTTCCATTTGCTGGTTTTAGTGAAGTTAAAGAGCCGAAACTTGTATTGTTGTGAAGAGAATAATCTGATTGACTTCACTAAAATCAACAAATGGAAGAATTGAAGAAATATGGATGTTCGAACATAGGCGAAATGGTAAATAATACGCAATATGTTAAGTGTCCACTTAAACCATTCAATGACAGGTCATAAGCTCTGTAAATGCCTAGACTTCCATGTCAAGTTTTTTTTCAATGTAGGTATAATTTATACACTTATTAAAAAAAAATATTTAAATATTCTCCATCGCTGTTGTAATTTGTTGATCTTAATGACTCCCGAGGGGATGAAATCCAGTCTTTTGTCGACAAACATTTGGACAAACTCAAATATTGTAATATTTTATTTGTATTGCATCACCCGCTAACAAACACAATATTATGTAATCACCGACTAACCTAAAAATAGCGCAAACAAAAATATCCCAAATATTGATGAGTATTGATAACGAGGGTTATTTTACTTGGCGAACATCTAAAAATAAACGAATAGATAAAAAAACCTTTTAAGTATTCGGATAATTTTAGTATTTTTCACAATGCGTTTTCCTGTTTTTTTCATATGTCAGTGTTTATTCTAGACATAAATAAACGATTACTGAGAAAAGTTTACTTACTTGGGAATGTGCGGAATTATGCAAAAAAACTCGCACTTGATGTTACGTCAATTAAAGTTCACAAGTATATACTTACCCGCTTTTAATACCTTCCGAAGTTCTCAGTAATAATGTCTCCAATGAGAAGCTTCAGCCCTACGGGAAATTGGACACAATAAATGTTTTCTTGCGCGCGATAAAAATTGGAGCATTAAATTGTACGGCAAAGTTTTCCGAAAATGGACGAAAAAAAACATGTATTTTAATAAACATGAACTACTTTGAACTACTTCACTAGTTGTGGAAGATTTCCGGTTCGCTTGCCGTCAATGGACCAAGGGGCAGGACTGATCGAGAATGAGCGGAAGAGAACCTCTGACGTCACACGTGGATATTTCAAAAATACCAAACATTAAAAATCATAGCGGTGATATGATATCTATATAAAAAAAATATATAAAATATTGTTGGGTTAGTTTTATAGTCTATTAACAAAAAAAACCTCTGAACTTCATATTTATTTAATAAATACAAACAATGTACTAGGGTTAACTGATAATTTGTCCGTCCATTCAAAAAAATAAACTTCCTACTTAAATACAATATATTGGTACTGTCAAAATTTAAAACCCATTTCAGTGTGCTTTGATCGCGTGAGAGTATTTGTTAGTAATAATTAAAAATACGGTTGGTTTTGAAAATCTCGCCCTGATTTATACATTTTAAAAAGAAAAACAAATAAAGTAATCAAACGCAACGCGTAAAGTCGTATTTACACAATACCTAATTTATTTATTTATCCGTATTTTTCTCTTACAAACTATAATTAAAAATAAAAATAATGTGACCTCACTGAGGTTACCCGTGCTGAGTACACTTAACAATATACTTTTTTTAAATGCTTTTACATTAGAGAATAAACAAAGAAGACTTACTTAATAAACAGAGATATTTAACAAAATATTCACAGTTTTAAAAACTAGGTATATGTGAACATCTATATTATTTATAATAAAAAACGCACAAAGAAAATAAACCTAACATAAGCCATACACTTGTGGAGCGGTTGATTCAATATTGGTTTGGGCGGATGAGACAATCCATTTTACTTCTACCTATTTTTATAGCCTTTTTAAACATTTTCTCGTTTCTAATTGTTTTAATAGATAGTGGAAGTAGGTTATAGATTTTAATTGAATAATACTCAAAATCCCTTTGTCCGAAAGTGGTATTAGTTTGTATTTGTTTAAGTTGTCTTTGTGTTGAGGATCTAGTGATTATATAATTTGTTTGTGATGTATTGTAGTGGTTATATCTATAATTTGAGTAAGAGTAGTCTTTGAATTTGTAAGTGGGTATTGTTTTAACGTATAATTGTTTTGGTGTCATAAGTTGTGATTTGTGGAATATTTCTTCAGTAGATGTCTATATCGGAACTGTTATTTTAATTATGGATTTATGTGCAACAAATACACTATTTAGAATGGTGTCACTTGCACCACCCCAACTGATTATACCGTACTCTAAAATTGATTGGCACAATGCAAAATAAATATTTAAAAGTTCCTGTACATTAATTATATTTCAAATTGTTTTGAATATATACGCTAGTTTTAAAGTTTGTAAGTAATATTTTCAATTTGCTGTTTCCACTTTAAATTTATACTAATAATAACTCCTAAGTATTTGACATTGTCTAATACTGTAATGAATTATAATGCCTGATTGATAAGTTATTTACATTTTAATTCTGAATTCGCTATTTAAGTGATATTTAGCTCTCAAACACAACACAAAATAGTAAAAAGATATTTTATTCATGTAAGATTCTAGATTTTGTGTTTTATTCGACTAATATCTGAGCTATTAATTAAATTGAATTATATCTCCTTTAGTTTTCCTGTCGCAGATTCTAGAAAGCTCCCATGTGTGCCCAAACAATAAACAGCATTAAAACCACTCCTTTAAGCATATATTAACGATGACACCTGAGTACACACACTCGAGGGTACTTTACTACTTCATTACAGCGCAGCATCAGACCAGAATCTCATGCGTAGAATCATGATTTGCACGCGGACGTTACGTGAAACTATATCTTCAATATGTATGAATATGTTGATTATGACATTTAGTATTAATTAACAAATGCACATTTATAAATATATATATTTACAATCTTTACTAAAATAATTATCTATAATAGAGCAAAATACTTTAAAAAAAGTCTGATTTGATAGAAAAAAAATTGTTGACAATTGTGTTTGTATTTTGCCAAAAAATCATAAAATTGGCCGATATATGAGTGATCCCGGGCTTGAATTCCCAACAAAGTCGACACGAAATATTAGTTATTTTTTTCATTGCCCTGCAATATTTATTTATTTATTTCGACGGCTTACGCCTTTGACAAAGCATAAAATAATATTGAAAAACAATTATAATGAAACAAAACACCTGTACACTAGTATAGAAGATATAGATACCTAAAATGAAACCAGCAGAAAATAAAAAAATAATGAAGGGAAATAAAATAAGAATTTATAATACAGTAAACAGGAAATTAACAATAAATAAAGAGTTCAAATATGAAAAGTATTGAAGTAACAGAGGCGATGTATTGCAAAGTCTTTGAGTGAGTGAGTTTTAAATCAATCGCATGACTGATCATCCTATTTTCATGGAACACATGATAAATATTCCCTATGCACTTTTGTTTTTTTAAATATATTTTATATGGCTATTATGCAATATGTGCAAAATATAATTATTGTATTTTACTGATCTATCTGAGAAGATAGTGAGAAACTGCTTTAAGGCAATACAACCGCTATTATATACTATGTAGACAAAGTATTATTTATGCATAAAAAGTGTTATAATAAAAATAAGTAAAATTCATCACAGATAATATTTCAGCTTGGGTATTGTGTACAGTTTTTGCAAAATTAAAAAACACGTTCTCGCTTTAGTACCACGAGCATTTACAATAAATTTTCTACCGAGGAGATACCACAGGAAGTTGCAAGATTATATTATCTTTGAGTAATGAATCGTGCAAGAGCTTCGCTGTAAAACAATGTTAAATCATTAACGTCACCATTTGTCTGGAGATCTACCAACTGACAGCCAAACCACTAACATTTACTGTTCATAGCATCACACTTAAGGCACTTAACCGACAACTCTTGCAGAAGAGAAGCCGGTGAATTATGTTCCACAGAAATGAAATTGTTAGGAACACACTCGTATATACTTATTTGCATGAACGTATTTTTGATCATGTATTTTTAGATTCACCCTTATTAAAGAAAAAAATTCAAGATATAAACCGTGTCATCTATGTACATATTAAATCATTTATTACTAGTAAAATTCTATCCCTGTATACGAGATTTCAACGCCTTGAATTGGAACATTTAAGCCATACCGTAATGTTTTTAACAACATCTTTATTTTATACATACTGTCTTCTTTTTCAACACGATATTAATTGTTTTAATAAATGGTGCGACATCAATTGTCTTCAACTTCACATTAACAAATGTAAAATTATATCTTTCTCGCGACGAAAAAAACCGATACAATTCAACTACAATCTAAAAAATACTTCCTTTTCAATGGTTTTGTCAATAAAGGATTTTGGCATTACTTTAGATACTCGTAGTAAACTCTCATATCGTGAACACGTTGATAATATTGTAAACAAATCTCTCTGGAGAGACGTAGACCAGAGATGGACCTTACATGCGTTTTCAAAATACTTTATGCTATAAACGATGTCCCACCTCTGTTGCAATCAATTTCTTTTTATGTTCGCAACCATGTCACCAGAAGTCAAAATCTGCTTTTTATTAAATCTTCTAAGTGCAACTTTTGTTTTTTTGCCCCAATATCCAGAATGTGTAGATTAGTTAATTAATCACACGACTTGGAATTCTTTGGGATAGATCTTCCGGCTTTTCGTAGATCTCTTCGCGACTCAACAGTGTGGGATGAATTTGGATTGGCATGGTTTAGCTCGAAGTTTTATGTCTTTCGTTTTTGTGAATATATTATATACAATTATTGTTTTGCCCTTGTTTGTCTTTGCTACTTAGTTTTATGTTCTTTTTGTTCAGGTTCTTGTATTTATGTTTCTCCATGTAGCTGTTGTAGTTGGTTTAGGCCGTATACATAATAAATAAATAAAGATAGAAGTACAAAAGTAAATAAAAAAGTACGCAAGAACAGGGATAATTAAATATTTATTATTCCGCATTCTTAAAGCAAGGAACTTGCCCCCAGGAAAGGCATTTGCTGTTTTATCCTTGGAAAATGTACACAGCAAATTATTATATAAAATATAGTTATATTCCATAGCATATTTTATGTTTACCAACCATTATTTCAGTATAATCGTGTAAAATGCTTTCAAATGTACGCAATTTACGAAGGGAAGAGAAGTCTCGACATCGCCAATAATTATACCCGCCCAAGTCTTGAAGAAGTCATCTAAAGAAATGTAAAAAACATTTTTTTTTCTTAAAATTCATCACATTAACAATTATAAAATTAATATTCATGGTGAATATTTACAAACAACACATTTTTTTATTATTTTGTGTTTGTTTTTTATAGTTTTTTCAATAAAAAATGTTAACATCGTTGTTAGGTGTAATATATTTTCATTTGGCTCTTTTAAACATTGATGAAATTAGCTGAACTGTTATCTTAATGTTTTTTTGTGTGTATTTATCTTTCATTTTTTAATTCATCGCAAAACTATATTTAAATTAAAATTCAACCACTCTTCGGCACTTAAAATTTTAGGAGGTAGATATTTGCTTTTGAACGGGTTTTTTAATTAAAATATACATATATATATATATGTATATATATTTTCAAAAACGCTACACGTGTCATGAGTTACTATATGAATCAACGCTAAATAAAAGTTTTACGGTCTAATACAAATAAACCAAAATTATGTATTATTCAATCACGTGCTGTTTAGAATAACAACGTAATAATTATATGAAAATACCTGTCTTCATTTCCCTATCAATTTCATCATTAAAGATTACGGACTGTGTTATATGACAAGTATGCTTAGGTACAATAATAATAATATACCGATTTTATTAAGTGAAACGTTCTATGAAATGAGAGACAAATAAATTCTAATATTTGTAATTGGGGAAAATAAGATCGGATTTATTTATTACAGCAATATTTATTATGAATTGAAATAAAATAGATTGTTCTACAATTCATTCAAGTCGCCATATCGTCTGAAGAGGGCAAATCCCGCAGCCGTATTGTCTGCCTCCATGTCTCGACCGCTACAAGTTGGATACTTAGTCGTTGGACACAAGACTAAAAATAATCAAATAATATAGTAAATGTACAAACTCCGTATTGTAATATCTCCTCTCCTTTTTTCAGTGGTTTATTTGAATATCAGATTTAGGTTTATTATTTCCACGGGAACGTAATGGCTAGCCAAATAAGAGTTAAATGAATATTTGTTCTAGGAATGCCTCTGTATTGCGTGAATAGTATTTGTCAACTGAACTTTATACTTTCCGAAGAAAAACACTATTTGCTTTGTTAAATCCAACGCTTTGTTTGCATTCCATTTGAAAAGAAGATAATCAATTGCTTAAACAACAAAACACTCGTAGTATGAGTAAATTACTATCAAGTAGGCGATGCGTAGAATTAAACAGTGATGTATTATCTAATTCATAGGTACAGTTATTTTCTATTAATCGATATGAATTTTTTTTCGCAGGTTTTGAAATATAAAACAAACCTTTTCAAAAAAATTTTTTTTCTTCAATTTAACTATTAAAAAGATTTCTAGTTTTATTGACGTTGTTTTTTGTTCTATCGCCGACAAATTTAGGCACTTATATAGTTTTTCAGAGAATATAAATTTGTGTTCAGTATATTTTCAAAGCATATAATCCGTACATCGTAATTTCCCTGGACTTATAAATCAAGATCTTGAAAATGCTCGGAGGTGTGCAAATCATTTATTTTGCACATTTTACAAATTCACATAATTTATTTTTTTACCTAAAACAATAATATTTTTCCATTTATTATAAAATAAAATGTTTTATCAATGTTTTTTTTTTTATGTAATAAAAACAAAATATTTCTTTTAGAAATAAAAATAATTTTATTTATAAGAACTTATTCAAAGAAACTATTGGAAAAATAAACAAAACTGTGCCATAAGTCAAACAATAACATACATACGACATAAAAAAATATTAAAATCATTTATATTGTTCGTTCCATTTTTATTAGAATTAAACAATTTAAAAAACACCTACGTAAATGACTAAATTTAACTTGCATTTTTAATGTAAACAATGTCTCTCCGTAAAACATTGTATAATTTCAGTATATTATTTAGTAATATTTTATAATGTTGTCTTATGATGAGGCTGATAATAATTTTAATACATAAGCTGGTTTCCCGTTTTCATAATTCTATATTAGTCTATGACGCGATGATATCGGTATTTGGTAAATACTGATCATTCTGGTACAACAGGTAACTAAGCATCTTCATCTGCATAAACTTTATATTACAAATAGCTATCATTTTTTAATTTATACACGGTGTTTCGTATTCCCAAAGAACATCAAAATAATTCTCCAAACATAAAATAAATTAAGAATATTAAAGTACCATAAAACATTAAATTCTTAGCTCATAAAGAACAGAGACAAAACATACTCGTATAATATATGCAATTAAAATCGAATAAGCAATGATGTTTAAAAAAAAACTGTTATATAAATTACTTTTTAGTTTATTATTAATTTACACTTTTTTAAATACGTTTTTTTTTACCTTAACATATTGGTTCCATAAAATAGATATTGTGTTACCTATCTTATAGATACAAGTAGTTTCGTACAAGTATTCTCATACACCAACACGCCTATTCGTCCTATCCTCGGTGCGAAAGTAGAATATTAGTAAATAAATTATTTATTGGTGATTTCTTTTAATATAAATTTGCGGTGATTTTTTCAGCAATAACACTCGGAGTCTGTAGTAACTGGCGCGGCGGTCAGGATAAAGCCATAGGGGTTCTAATTGTCCGAAGACAGCTGCGGTTGCAGGACACAAGTCCCGCAGCGTGTGTGGTTACTGTTACCTATATATAATACGTATTGTCTGTGTTCGATATTTCTCCCACGTGAAGGTAGGCTCACTATTCGCAGCCTCCGAAGGGTTATTAACCCCCGCGCACCGCGAGCACTCCTACCACATCTGTCAAAACGGAGACTTCTGCAGATAACAAAGACTTCAATAATGATTGCGACTTCTTGCTGGAAACAAATAACAGGATCATTAGGATTATAAAGTATTTTTTAATATTTGATTCAAACCCGAAGTGTTGTATTTTAATTTGTCTTGTAATCTTAATTAGGATTAAATGGGAAAAAACCCATGTACGAGTTCGTCTTCTAAGAGGTACATATTACGGCAAAAACTAGATAAGTTGACTATTTTAACGTAATGGATAATGGAAATTACGTAAATTTCTTAGGTTGGAATTCGTAGTCTAAACTATTTCCAGGATGCAGAATTATTTTTAACGATTCGCAACATTATCTTTTTTTGAAAAGACAATATAACATAACGAGTCCCATTGAATACGATACCTGTTTTTCAAAAGGTTTGTAAAGAAAATGTGATAATTAGATAGACTGTTTGCTAAGAAGGCACGTTAACTTATTCACCATATGAATTTGAAAAGTGTTTCAAACAAATCCCTATTTGTTAGTTAAATTCTTAGCGTTTGATAACTTTATAAAAATATACTATTAAGAAACTCTTTCTAAATGCCAGATGACAGGTACCACTTAACAATATCAGATTACTATTTACGACCGTAAACATAATCATAAAAATAAATTGGCGTATTTTTCGCAATTTTCCTAAAATAAGTGTTATTAAATTTTATTATTATAGGTTTTTAAGTTCACCCTGGAGGCACATATAAGCATGACTCACTCCTGGTAAAGACATAAACCAATCTACACTTTAAATCGTAATTACATTATTATGATAATTAATTTGGTATTAATTAAGTTGATGTCCAGCGGCTTCAGTCTAAAGAAATATTGACGAATAAAGTAGAATGTTTACTATCACGACCGAGTTGACAGCTGTGATGGAAATTCGTAAATTTTTATTTGAACATTTATCTTTCAAAATATCAGAAGTAGAAATTTATTAATTAGGAAAGTTCATTATTAAACTTAATTTTCCCCTTGATTTGAGAGAATGTATCATAACGTTCCATATTGATACTTTGATCTAAAATTTAAACAACGCGGTTTGAAAACTTAAAGAATAAAATCCTTGATGTAAGAGAACACAAACACAACTTTTTGTGACATTGCAATTTTTGCCTTTGTTTACATCGGATGAAGCAAATTACAGCTTAACAAAAACTCTATTTTCAAATAAAGGCATTCTTTATTTGTTTATTAATGCGGAATATTCAGTATATTTACAATATAAATGGTTAAGCTACTGAATGTGAATATGCATATTTCTCTGGCTCCTAAGCTACACAATTTTTTAAGCAAGGACATATTGGTGAACAAAATGAAAAACAATATTTTCAAAGCTTGAGTCAATAAATGGATTGCTAAAGAGACTAGACGGGAAGTTGAGGAATATGTTTTATATATCAGAATACAATTTTAAGTTCTTGAAAGTCTTTTCTCGTTTTATTGATGTAGGTATGTTTTAGAATTTTTTTTATATTTCTTCTGAATTTTTAAACAACAATTGATGTGAAAGTATGTACAATTAAGTATAAAATAAATAATTCACTGAAACTCCGGAACGTGCCTGTGGGCCAGCGGAGTGGCTACATCTATAAATAAAAATAAAATTATATTGAATGTACATATTGTATAAACATTTTTTTTGTAAACTATGTATATGTATTTTAGATTGGACTAAATCTATAAATGTATAGATTTTTTTGGGATTATTTTTTTTTGTAAAAAAAATAAATTATTTGCATTCTTATAATTTATTCAAATATTTCAATTAATGTCACCAATTCCAACTCGTTGTAAATAGTTCACTTTAAGAAAACAAACAAGGGCCAAATTGGGGTAGAGTGGGATTCGAATCGCATACCTCTCGACTTGGCCGGTAAGTTTGCGACATTAGCTACGGGACCACTCCCCGTTTCTTATTTTAATTTTAATTTGTATAAAATAATCAAACGTTCGTCCCTAGGATATCAGTATTGAACTCAATGTACCTTGCAACATATGATATTATTATCATGAAACGCACTAGAAAAATAACGTACTAACAGAAATAATACATTATCTGGTTTTTCCTAACTATCCATTAGGGGCGAACCGTGTTTAAAAGCGATTATGCGCAGCTTACCATTATATTTGACTAACCATAATAATGTGTTACAGTAACTTTATTTACAGAAAAAAAAACTTTTTATTTTAAACCGTTTCCACCGTTGGTATTTTGATCCTAATATAAATATTAATACTAATAAAGCGCGCTCAGCGCCTGCGGTAAGCCAAGAAACTCGCTGATTATTCCAGCTTATTTTTGTTCAAATGTACATTATACATATATAACATATGTGTAAATTGTAATATTTTTTCTTAATAAAATATTGTTGTTTTGTAAATAAAATAATAAATAAATAATTTTACCGTATTAAATATTCTTCGATAGTTATCAATAAATCTGTGGCTTGGATCTAAAAGGGCCAATGTCGTAAATCACAACATTACGGGAGAGTAATTTTAAAGTTTTTTTTTTCTAATATATACGGCATGCAGTGCCTTTACCTTTCAGAAAAAACATGTTAATTATTATATGAACACTTCAATATAATGTGAAAAAATAGAAAAAAAAAAAGAAAAAAGTATTATGTTACATAAATACATCATTTTGTGATGTTTTGTGATACCGTAAACTGTTTGAAACTATCATCGAAAAGAAAACATTATAAATTATGTGTTTGATAAAATTTTATTTAATTTATTTAGAATAAAAACAGATGTACAGGTCAAACGATTATAAATTAAAACAATAAAAAATGTTTATAAAAAAATAGTAGGGCCGGGCCTGCCATCCAATAACACGAATTCACTTAATTATACTAAAATAAAGCGACGTCGGTTTAAACTTTATAAAGAATATATACAAAGGATGAATCAAGGAAAGTAGGAGTGGAAAATTGCATTAGATTTGATGACGAAAAATAAAGAGCAAAATTGTTAAATATGTACATATGTATATTTTTTGGTTGACATCAACTCTCAACAAAATGTTGGCAAGTAAAAAACGAAATCTGACATTGGCCCTTTTAGATCCGAGACACGGAAATAGTGTAAAAAAAAAAATTTTATATCTCCGCCGAAAAGCCATATAAGTTGGCCTAGTGAGTATTTTATTCAGTTTACCGTATTTTAAACATCTCTTTTCTCTTCCTTAATCTCTCCTTCTTTCCTTTTTCCTCTCTTTTCCCATTGAGTAATTGTTTCGATTTAAGGTAATTTATAAACAAATACGTTTATTTCTATTTTTATATATCTTTAGCTTTTTAATATTTTTTTCTATTGAATATGTTCTGTAACTTGAATTATAAAAATTAAACTTTTATTTTATTGGTTGGTTGTAAGAAATTGCCATTTGGCAATAAGCCCGCCAATGTAAAAATATAATTATGTACAAAAAGTTAAATAAATAAATATAATAGCAGAAGAACAAGGATATAAACAGTGGAGCCAATAAGCAACACCTGTGGAACGGATATGGAAGAGGAAGAATCGATCGAATAACGCACTATTAACGTGATTATGGTGTGTGGCATATTAGCGTCAGGTGTAAAGTATTATTGAATGGAACGTAATTATGATTAGGGTTTGGATTGTATCCTCTGAAAGTTAGATGCGTGTAAACCGGTCATTACAGAAACAGGGAAGTGCACGCACGTATACCTGCACATGAATATACATGCTGACAGACCTACACACATGTACGTAGAAGGTACACTTTACTCAGTACCTATAATACACACGCAGCATCTTAACGACCTCTGGATTTCAACATACAACCAAAAACTATATTCGGCATTACAAATTTTACTCATAAACAATATTGTTATTGTGTAAAATTCTTTTAGTTTTATAAAAAAATTATTTCATGAATAAAAAAAACATTTAGTGTTAAAGATAGTAACGACTAAGAGGATATTATTTAATGTCAGTAACCATAGAATTAAGAATAGTCCAAAAACAGCACACGCACATCAAATAGAAGGCGACTAAACTACTCATAAATGAGTTGGTTTACGTTTTGACCCATTAGTTTCTTTGTAGACGTCGCTCAGTACGCAACTCCTGATTTGAATTCAACTATGCCGTGTTGTGTCCTTTTAAAGTGTAGAAATACTGCTAGGATCTTAAAAAAACAGGATGCAATCACATTTCATGTGTAATGAGCAAACTAATGTGTATGTAACAAATGCATTACTTAAAAATTGAATTATTGTTCCATCTGTCAGATTGTCGAAGAAACAAAATAAACATTTCGTTAGTTTTGCCAGGGTATTAAATTTGTTTACCCTACTTTGCTCATTTAATGAGAGAACTAATAAAAGTTGGATTTTAATATATAATATAAATTTGACCGATATTATCTTTGAAACATCAAATATTATTTAACATGATATAAAAATATTAGTTTTATGTCAAATAAAATTTGTTTTATATTTTAAGTTTAAAGTTTATTGATTCAATTACTCTTATAAAATGACCCTTTACTTATCTACTCAATTGTGTCAATCAATATTTCAGCGTGAGCAACTCGATAAACTTGAACGACTTCAGAATACATGCATAAGGTACATTTTTGGTCTTAGGAAATATGACCACATTTCTGATTATCGTAGGCAACTGAAATGGCTCAAAATTAGACAGCGGAGAGACTACCACTCCCTCTCACTTCTGTTCAATGTACTTCATAGTCCTAACGCTCCTATATACCTGCGTGAAAAATTTCAACGCTTATCAGTCCATGGTTAACCTTTTCGTTCTAATTCTCAAGGCACTCTCTTAATACCCATCCACAATTCCTCTTTCTTCTCCAACTCATATAGTGTCCATGCGGCTCGACTGTGGAATCATCTCCCACCCACCATCAAAGATGTTACTACATTATCTCTGTTTAAATCACGTCTGAAAAAACATCTTCTTTCTCTTCCATAATCTCTCCTCCTTTCTTTTTTCCTCTTTCCTCTTTTTTCCTTTTTTCCATTGAGTAATAGTTTTGATTTAAGGTAATTTATAAACAAATACGTTTATTTCTATTTTATATACTTTTAGCTTTTTAATCTTTTTTTTCTATTGAATATGTTCTGTAACTTGAATTATAAAAATAAAACTTTTATTTTATTGGTTGGTTGGAAGAAATTGCCATTTGGCAATAAGCCCGCCAACGTACAAATAACATTATCTACAAAAGTTAAATAAAAATAAAAATAAAATATTGGATTAATTAACAGATTGCTTTTTTTTATCTTACATTTATATTATGATTATTTTTTTCCCATCGTGCACGCGGCGGAATCACGAATGTACGCGGCGAAAGTGCATAAGAAAGCATAGTGGGGGAATTATTGGATACAGTCCGATGTATTCAAATATGATTCTACGCTCATTCTGGACTATTCTTAATTCTATGTCAGCAACATTACATTTTGATCCACTTTTTTTGAAAATCGTTTCGTGAATTTTTAAAAATTTATTTAAGTTCCCTTTACCATTATAACCCGACTAATTAAACAAGACAATTAAAATAGGTGTAATACATAAGTAAAAGATTTTTTATTTAAAAAAAATAATAACCCGCTAAGCCTCTATTATGAGGCTTGTCAGCAGGTGGGATAGAGGGGATTTGGAAGGAGGTAATGAAAAATACACCACAACACCCAGACCAATTGAGAAAAAAATCTTTCTTGGATTGTTTTTCTTGCAGCTGGCGGGATTCGAACCCGCGACGCCAGTTTCACAGTTGGCCGTCTAATCAACTGCGTCACGGTGCCTCCCGTAATTATTTTTATTTTTTATTTTTTTAAAAGAATTATTTGCGTTCTTATGATTTACCCAAATATTTAATTTTGAGGGCCATTTTCAACGAGTTGTAAATAACTCACTATTAGAAAATGGAATCAAGTTGGAGTAGAGTGGGATTCGAACCACAGACATTTGGTCTGTGAGTCCGAGACACTAGCTACGGGACCACAACCTGACTATATATTACAATTAATTGTATATATATTATTTAAATATATATAATATGTATATTGTTATAATTAAATAATTATAAAAATAAAACTTTGTTATTAGTGATAAACGATTTTATTATACTTTTTTTTAAAATCACTACTAGTTTCGAGAGAGCACTCGTTCCATCGTCGGATTATATAAAACTAAAATAGTACGTACAGAATATTCTTCACAGAGTCATCAATCCGATAAATCTGGCAAACGACTGTTTCATTTATTTAAAAATGGACGGTCGTATAATTATAGTATTTAATGATATTTACTAGTATTTCTCAGTTGTAAAACTGGTAGTAATAAGTTATAGTATGGTCAATTTATGTATAAACCAAAATTAAAATGTAGTGTGTCATTGCTACAAATAAAATTTCAAAACATGTTTGGTGACATACCTCCGTTACCTGTTGGTTATTTAAAAAACATTCCTACGCCGTAACGAGCGTTTTATCGAATCAATTCAATATTTATTTATTTCGTAATGAAATAATTATGTATAAAATTTTACGACCAAAGATTAAAAAAGTTTTTATGCCTCAAAACATTTCAATATTATTTAACAACTGTTTTGATTGAAATCAAATGAAATTTCTTAGTACAAGTTCTTTGATTTTTTTTCATCATACAGCATTAATTCAACGACGTGTTAATACATCAATCCAATAAATTTTGTAGACCTATTCTGGTTTCACCGCTCTCCCAACATTGTCATACTGGTATAGTGTTTAAATTATGCCTACAAAAATTTAAATTATTTTGATTTTGGGCTATTTATATGATTTATTTCATGTTTTAAGTGCTGAGACCACCGCGCCGCGCCGTAATGAATTTTTTAGTATATTTATTTATTTTCTTATAAACAGTTTATGACACATTTTTGTGACAAAAGTCTGAACTCCGTGAGGCTAAAAGTCCTGTGTTGAGATGGGACGAGTAATAAGTTAACACAGACATACAAGTAGATCACCACAAATATTATGTACATAGGATCATAAACAATATTAACATATTACAACAGTGATAAGGAACTTTTTAGAGAAAGGAATATAAAAGTCTAGGCCTCCACAGGGCTTATGACTTGTCATTGGCTGGTTTGAGTTAACAGCTCCCTAGGGGTCCATCAATATTATACAATAATGATATTTTTTTAAATAAATATGTGGCACATCAATATGGTGTTATGCCTTATTACTGTTTTTTTTTTAAATTCTGGGATAATTTCCGTACTATTTATTTATTACAATAAAAAATCAAATAAAAAAATAAGTTTTTATATTTTTACACACCTACTTATATAATTTTCTATATTGTTTATGAACATAAAATAAAATGTTACTCTTGCTTTAGTCCTTAAAATATAGCTTGATTAGAATGACAGCTGTCAAACTAATTTCATTAGTGATGGGAAATTACTGAGCACTGATCAAATCGATTTTATCAGTTATTTCATGCAATCATGAAACTCTGTTTTCGAAAGTTGATATAAAAAACGCAAAAACAAGCCTGATATAGTGTGTTTAACACAATTATTCAACAAAAAATGGGACATTTGTACGTTTTTCATGAACAACATCAAATGAATAATTTTTTTATTCGATCAATTTACATTGATTAATTTGTCCCATCTCTAACTTTTTTGCAAAATGATGTAACCTTGTAAGAACGTCGTTAATAATTAGGTTTATTTTTATTTTTTAACGCTGATTTTATATATTAATGTGGATTTATGTTTCAAGCATTGTATAAAAAAAAATTAACACTCCAGATACAAATGATTTTTCGTGTGTCAATATAAATAACTCCTTTGACGTAACTACAAAGCTATGTCGTCACTTTTTCTGACAGCTGTCATTCTAATCATGTTACATTTTAAGGACTATTGTGTATTTTTTATTAAAACTATTGTATTTTGAGATATTTCTATATAAGAGAGGGGGGGAGGATGTTGTATAAGTATTCGAAGGTATTTTTCTAAACGTATTTTATGATTTTGTATGTTTTTTAGGGATTCACGAGAATTCAGAATTCGTTTGGAATTTTGTATTAAAATATTTAATTAATATTTAGACATGATTATTTGCTGTACATCGGAAGACCAAGAGGTTGTTAAAGTGACAAACAAAAAGTGGTCAGCGGGTTCTGTGGTGGTCGAATTCTACGTTCAGTTTAAGGGTATTTCATAAAAAAGATCTGAACAGATTAATTTGTATTATATTTTAAAATACGGCGATTATGTCTCTTTCATTTAGGGTGTACTTTTTAGATGTAATGCGTCGATTGGATTTCCCAATGTACGGCGAGCTGAAGTAGTTCGTCCAGAGCACCTGGTGAACAGTTTACCCAGCATTCCTCATTAGCGGCTACCTTTAGGTCAGGCATGGGCAACCTTTTCTGGGTCTGGGGCCATATTATCATTCTGTTTCCGAGCCAAGGGCCGGACCAAATTACTTTACATAATAAAGTAATATTAAATTAAATAAAACTATGTTCACAGCTTCAAATATATCTGCACCGGTAGCTGTTCCCTTGAGCAGCTGAAGAGCTAATAATTCTCTTATGATAATGAAGTCCACGTCAATTCCTCTGATAAACATTGCTGGTTGTGCTTTATCAGAGGCATCTGTGCTGTCATCCAAAGCATTTGAAACTGCTTCGAATCCAGTAATCCTCTCTTTCAAACTAGTTTTGATAGCATCAGCCATCATTTTTATACGTCCGACAACAGTAAGTCTCGACAAATATATTCTCTCGAAGTCTTTTTTCTTTCCAGGATAGATTATACTTGCAACGTCGAGCAGATACTCTTCGATAAATTCTTATTCATCAAATGACTTTTTCACATCAGATTTTTTCGCTTACCACAAACTAGTAAAGCGGAGCCGCTGCAAGCGACCGTGTCATTTCCATTTTTAAATCCCTGCCTGAAACTATGAATTTAATTTTTTATTACTTCGCCGAGATGATTTAGGGCCGAACGGAATAGCCTGGCGGCCGGATTCGGCCCACGGACCAGTGGTTGCCCGTATATGCTTTAGGTTGTCCGTACAAGTTCAAAGATATTTTAAACTTTACTCGCAAGCCTATTTTATACGGTCGTAAAAATCCACACGGCACGATAAAATAACATTAAATGGATTGATATTTATTCAATTACAGGTATTATTTTTCGAAAAAATATTTATTTATTGGCAGGTTATTATTTTCCGAAATACAAATGAGTAGTTATAATAATTGTCAATCCATCCCGATTTTACGGCGCGTGTAGATTTAAACGAAACGTTTGAAATGGATCATTTATAGTACATCTTTTTTTTATAAAATCATGTTAGGTAAGAACTCATTCCGCTATTATTATATTTAGCCAATTGCATAAAAATATAATCTTTTGGCTCAGTAATTCGTAATGCAGTAAAAAGATTTAACCACTGACGTTTTTATAAGTATGAGAAAGTACTTTCACAGATTTCCATACGCCAATATTATTTATCTATTAAATTTGTCTTTAAAAATCCTGAAACATGATATTTCTAAGATTATGTTTACTTTTATATTTCCATGAGAAACAAAAACACATTTAACTTATTACAACAGAGATGGTGAACATTTCAGAAAAGGAATATACTAGTGTAAGCATTTACAGGGCTTATTAACTGTCATTAGTTTAAATTTGTTAAAGAGAGGGAAAACATTTCGTGAAGGGAATATGGAAGTCTAGGCATTTACAGGGCTTATGATCTGCCATTGGCTGTTGTAAGTGTCACTTTACGTACTGTGTAATATTCACCACACCCACATTTTCTGAACTCTTCCATCTGTTGACTTTTGTGAAGTAAAAGAGCTAAAACATTCAGCCGGATGAATCTCATCCACATGATAGGGGTTATAGGTCTTTTTTATTTTTTTATTTTGTTTATTCAGAAAAACAACATCAATACAAAAAAATATACACAACATTATAAAAAATAAAAAAAATAAAGCCAAATCAGTTTTCCACATAAATACAATAATAAAAATCCAGTTCATTTAGATATTAATTCATAGAAGTGCATGTGTGCGAGTGTTAATTGTGTGAGGATGCGATTCAACAGGGATGGAGAAAGAGGGGGTGAAATCCAGTATTTTGTCTACAAACATTTAGACAAACTCAAATATTGTAATAAAACCAACAGGTCCAAGAAGAAGTTTAAAAAATGGAAAATTGTTTTCAGGCGTTGTCTAGTGTGTAAAATAATTCAGTCAGATGAATCTTTTCACAACAATAAAGGTTTCAGCTCTTTAAGTTCACTGAAATCAACAAATAGAAGAATTGAAGAAATATGAATGTTCAAACATAGACAAAATGGTAAAGGTTACACAGTGTGTAAAGTCACCACTTGACAGGTCATAAGCCCTGTAAATGTCTAGACTCCACATTCCCTTCTTGAAAGTATTCTCCATCCCTGTTGTAATTTGTTAAATACACATTAAATTAAAATGACGAAAAAACACAAAATGAAATATAATTAAATTATATGAATCCTTTTTTAATAATGGTCTCGACTTCTCATGTGTAATCGTCGCTTCCGTAGCATTGAACACTACCAGAGCAACACAAAAGAATTAATACAATGACACGAAAGACAATAATAATAGTTGCGTTACGTAAGCAGGGAGTGTTGGTAATAATAAGTCGGTGTTGATGGTAAGGCAGTCCTCGGTGGACCGGTATCTGAAGACGCCATAACGTCTGCCTTCATCATCTCCCGTGTGCTGGTACTGGCAGTGCGAGCACGGCGCTGACACCGGATACTGTGCAACAGAAGGAAAGTAATATTGAGACACTTCACCGTGGAACAAGAATCAATATCTCGCACAGAAAACGATAATTTCGCAAACTGCGATTATATTCATTATTATTTTTAGCGATCGTGTATGATACACAATACTTTAAGAATAAATTTAGTATAATAAAAATTACATAATATTAGTTTAAAAAAATAATGTTTTTTTTTCCACATATTATCTCGGGTAAGTCCGGGGGAGTTAGATATATTTTTTAGGATAAAAATATTAATAATATTTTGATGATTTAAATAGCGACATTTTTGTGAAAAATCCTCTCAAGGGCGCTTTACAATTGTATACTTAAACTTATATTCTAACTCAGCTAAAGTGATATATTATATTTTCTGATTTAAAATTGACGGTATGATAATCTAAAGAAGTAAGATTTTAGTTGGGATCTGAACTGACTGGGACTGTTGATGATTCGTAAGTTTGAAGGCAATTAGTTCCAGGCAGAGGGGCCGGCAACGGCAAAAGCACGATCTCCGAATCTAGTGTTTGGGGAGCGCCGGATTTCAACTCGTTTTCCTCTGCCTGAATCGAATGTTGATCTAAGAGTAGATTTTCTTATTTTCCCTAATACAAAGTTCGGATAGGTATCTTGGAGCCATTTCATGAAGGGATTTTTATACTGTCCAGCAAAGATTGTATTTCGTTCTCTCTGAGCTTTTTAACCAGTGCGAATTTCAAAGATGTTGTGAGATGTGAGAATGTTTGTTTACTCTTTGCTGCTGCATTGGATACGAAGTTTATTGATTGATGATTATTTTTTTAGTCATCTAATAAAATTCCGTTGATTACTGTTTCTGAAACTGCACTTATTTTTTAATATGTTTTTTCAGTAGAAGTACAAATATAAAAAAGATAAAAGGTGACACAAATAAACAAACAATAAAATCAACTGGCCATATCTCTATTAAAGTATCTGGAAGAGATGGCCATAGTACTATAGTAGTAATACTTATACTTAATTTTTAGTTTTCTTGCCAGTTTCCTTGCACTGTCTTTCGAGATCTTCTTTTTATAAACTTTAAGCGGACATACGCACCGAAGTACTGTCGTTTTGAACAACATTTAGTGAACATCATAACTGATCTTCTATCCAGTTGCTATGAAGACCCACACACTTGCGCATGTGCTTGTTAGGCATCTAAAAAATGAGGAAACCAACTTACTGTAATTAAAAAATGGACGGAATAAATACTTATACACTATAGCCATCACAATATTTAAAAAGTTAGTCATCTCTTCCGATTACACGGGTTAAATGACCACCCCAATAATCTAACCGAACATTGGACGACGCTATCAATTTTTAGGTTAGAAACACGTCAACATATATCGCTTCATTAATAAGTTGTTTAAACACACATCCTTACAAAAATATATAGCAAACAAGATGCCAACTAACAGGGTGTGAAATGAAAATAATATAACACAAAATAAAAAACTGAATTACTCACTTTTTTCGAGTTTTCTCTCGACTAAACATAACATTTGACGTTGTTATCGCGGCGAATTGTTCTAACGTGCATGCAGCACCACTTGTGATTAAGATTTGGAATTATGGCCCCCTGGCCATCTCCCCTGTATGGCCAATTCACTTACCCTAGCTGTTGCACAATGAACTAAGATGTTATTATCTTTAAAAGTAATAAAAAAGTTTACCTCCACAAAATATTAATACAACGGAAAAAGAAAACAGTATATACTGATATTGCTGCATTTAGTGATGATCCACACAGATTTCTAAATTCTCTTACTAAGAAATTATATTTATACTTAAGAAGTTCCTCATTTCAAATTTGTTTTATTTTATTTTCATAATTTGTTTATTTAATATATTACATATTTAATGTAATTAAGTTACATTCGTTACAGTTTTTATTACATTCCAAGTAAGTTTAGTATTTTGTTATTTTAATGCTGTTCCACTCCAAAAAAGTCAATCTTTTGTGCTGGGAGAGGGACGTACGCTGAGTTTATAGTTGGTACATTATAAGAATTTTAAATAATAAAAATGAACTGTAATAATAAGTCCCCTGACTCTGTCAAAACAAGTCGTCGAAAGGGTCGAAAGTTTTTAATACATGGGAGTATATGTTACGGAAAATGGCAGATTAAAAAAATAACTGGAAGTGCGGCTAAGATTAGCAGTATATTTACTAAGTGAAAACCAAATTCCACCTATATAACACCTGAATAACAACTATTCTCCTCTACGGATACGAATCGTGGCACTTCACTTGGGCCCAAAACAACTAAATTCTGAGTTTCGAGAGTAGATGTCTCAGAAAAATCTTCGGAGTGCGGTGGTTTGACTTTGTTAAAAATAAAGTCATAAAATAACGGCGGAACGAACTCCGGTGACAACTGTCATCAAGCGGAGGCGATAGGTTGCTTGGCCATTTACTGCGGACGCCTCCTAAACGCTTTAAGCACGCTTGCTTACTTTACAATGCATCAGGCTCTTGACTTCCTGGACGTCCACCGCTGACTGTTTGTCGCTAGTTCGTGTCAGAACTACACGACGCTGACCTGACTTGGGAGGATGCACAGGGTCTGGCAGGTGACAGAGATGCTTGGAGGATCTTCGTGGACACCATATGCTCCAACTAGGGAGTGGACATGGAATGAGTAATTATGTCTTTGGATACGCTCTAAAGTATTATGAATTAATTTTATTTCCAATATTAAGACTGAATAACATGCAGTTGACATCTTTAAAGGTAGAATAATTGAAACATGCAATTTTGTTACTATTACTAACTAGGCTGTGATTCCATATTAATGATACGGACTCATAAATTTTGGATCTGAGGTTCGAACCCCGCTCAATGTAATTTTCTACTTAAACAAAAAGGCTTCAAAATGAAAATATTTGGTGATAAGAGTGCAATAATTTTTCTTTTTAAAAAAAAAAAAATTAATTCAAAAAACCAAAAACCCAACAATTTACTTTTAACTTTATTTTTACTTTTTGAAAGTTAAATTCAAGCATTCTTTAATTTTGTCTCTCATTAAAAAAAATACCCTGTTTGGTAACCTTTTGAAAAACGTAAATAATTTATAAAATGCTTAGCAATTCTCTAATTGAAGTTTAAAACTTGTATGCATAATATTGTACACTTTCACTGAATTACCATTTATTAGTTTTCCAACTTTGTTGAAACATCTATAGATACATTCTTTCACTGCCAATCTATTCCGGAACCCCGTTCACGAGGCAAGCGTTTTAGCCATTGCGATGACAAATTGACTATATTTTTTATGTTAAAAGGTGAATAAGATTTCACGACAGACATAAAATATATTTAATACATACATTATACTGGAATTTCAGCTAAACATATGAAAATACATTTATTTATAAACTAAAATACCAATTAAAAATCTGTCTTATACCAACGCAAATAATAATATAAACAATTAAGTTTGTATTAAACTTGGATTTAAAAATTAAAAAATTTGGTAAATAAATTTCATTTATTTTGATTTGACGATTTAAAAAAAAAGCATAATAAAAACTGAAAATTCCGATCACTGTTTTTAGGTTTTTTGCACGGGTAAATATGACAGTTTGTTTTTCGTTGTCTAATAAAATTAAAAACAAAAAACTCATGATGCTAAAATAAAAAATACTTAAACTTTAATAGATTAGTTTATAAATAAATAATTTATAATAAACGGAACCGATTCACAATTCTAGAAATAAGAAGAACCCGTAGAATGTATTTGTTAAATTTCATTTTTAATGAATTTAATAAAAAACAAATTTATTATTCAATTATTTATTAGACCATAGTTTAAAGTCGCTTTGTTTGCCAAAAGATATATCATTGTACACTTGCAAAATTAACTTATAATAGTTTAAGCCCAAAAAAACTACTTATATCCAAGCTAAGCTTTAGCCATTACTAACCCTATCCCATCTAACAAAAAAAATCACCATATTTTCTAGTCAATAGCTTGCCACCTATATTTTTTTGGCTTCACTTGCGTGTGTGCAAAATATCAAAATTTACCTCTGATGAGCAAGGGCAAAAAGCCTTTAAGATTTGAAGACCTCGAACAACAAAGAGAAGTGCAGGCCACAACTCAGGAGAGAAATGACCTGGACTGGCACGTAGGTGTGACCTGGATGAGGTCTGCAAAAAAAAAAGAAGTAATTTTAAAAGAAAAAAGAAGTAATTTTTTATACTAATTCACTAAAAGCGGTTTACTTGTTTATATTCTGAACGGATGACAACTACGTTGTCATTCAACATAAATATCACAAAATGTCAATAGTAGTTGAATCTCTAAAAAATATCGTGTATCTTCATCAAATTTTAATCTCATTTATCATCTATACCTACTGTTTACGGCTTGATATTTTTTTATCCAGGGGTGCTATTATGAATATTCTCCGGGGGATAGAGAGTATTTAGTTTGTCGATTTTTATTTTTCGCATGCGACTAAATTTTGCTTCATTTATGGCCACATTGATGATTAAACATAAAATAAATACAAACACGTGAAATCAAACGTGATGATTTTCATTTAGAACATTGCTGCGACTTTGCATTACTCAAATCACTTAATTGGGTTGAATATACCAAACAGATATACAATTGATATTTTATGGTTCGACATTAATTTGAAGTTTAATCATCAGTGTGGTCATATATGAAGCAATGTGTAACCGCATGCAAAAAACAAAATCTGAGAAAATCTTTATTCTCTACCCCCGCGAAAAGATTCATAATAGCACCCCTGGACGTTTTTTATCGAATATAATGGTGTTTCCTTTTGGTTTTAACTCGATTGAAAGGCGGCGAATAAATTATTTATTTATAAGTAGATGTATTTCCTATACTATTGGATTCAAGGTGATAAGAAATAAATTCTGGTATATTCCAACAGGTATTATGTTCCATAGCAATTCGAGGTGAAAGTAGTATGTGTGGGCGGAAGACACGAGAAGAAAACAATTATTATTGTTGAAATGATCTTCACGCACTCCTAGCTGTAGATTTACCTTATCAACATCGAGAGAATTTAATACAAATAATATGACCACTGCACAAAAATACGATTTTCCTTATAAATACAATCATTCATGTGCTTACAAAATGAAAAGGAACTTGTGTCTAATTTTCTAACTGTTGCATATGTGCATTTCTCTAGTCTAGACAATCTTCATAATTACCTACTGTAAACACAACAACCGAAACAATAAAATTAGTAAAAATTATCTTACATTACTGGTCGGAAATTTTGTAAAACGTTAATATAATGCAATCTTTTCTACTTATTCACGTGTTGCTAAACCCGAAACTTAACTCAAAGATGGATCTTCAATCAAATCGATACTATCTCAGTAATTAGTTATTTAGTAATTATTTTTTTGATTTGAAGTAAAAAGAAACATCCCGTGTCTAGAAAGCTAGAGCAGAGATTCGAAATGGCTTTTTTCTTTTTGCTCGGTGGTACGGACTGAACCGAGAATTAAATCCTCCAATGCCGATGTCGCCTTGATCGCAGAGGTCGCGCGAGACTCCGCGCCGCCCGACCAGGTGTGTGCCCCGAGGCAGTGCCTCTCCCGCACCTAACAACCACCGAATCTCGCAAATGAAACAAACCTTTACCGTCATGAGCTAAATGACGAATATCCCGTACCGAATAATTTCAGCCTGCCGAGCTTCGATCGAAAAAATCTCCGCGCGTAAAAGACAATATTAGGATCGAGCGAAATTAGAATGCGCTCGTATGAAAATCACACGCCGTACGGGCGAAGGTCGATTGGACCGAGTTCGAAAATGCCGATTCGAATAAAAAGGTACTAATTAGGAATGTGATACAGCCCGGAATGATATATTTAAAATAAAATCAAACAAAAGTGGCGGGAAGCGCATGGGAACCTCCGAGATAATAATATTCCGAACCAGCCCGCCTCGCCCGCGCACTGCGCACTGCGCACTGCGCACTACACTCCTCGCATCGGCGTCGTGTTAAGGTCATCATTAATGATAATCATTAAAAATAAAGTTATTTTCTAATATCTACCATTTTTTGTCTTATTTGAAAACTTTTTTTCTTTGACCAAGATCACCGGTAGGTACGCAAGGATCACAATGTGTTATTGAGCTAAGAGGAATTTGATCATGTCAGTACAAGTAAACTGAAAATAATAGTATGTCCTTAAGCGCGCTTGCCTACCCCACCTACCATGCAAGAGGTCCGGAATTCGATTACTTACAAGGTTCACATTAAAAAATTAATGAGGTATTTTTACACTAAAATATTTCGTAGTTTCTAAACTAACATCTCAGGAAACATTACGATTTATTTTTTTGCTCATCCCGTATCCGATTAAAAACTCCTAAATTGAAATGAAGATGATTATTATTGACATTGTCCATAATTTATTGTAAGTACCTACAATAAAAAACTTAACGGGCATTTGCCTAACAGTCCTACTGTACGAAAAAGGCTATTTTAGATAAATAACATTATTTTTGAGTTTTAGTGAAAATTGACAAAATAGGTCGCATAAAAAAAAAGTTGAAACAATCCATTTAGGCTATTTCGACGAAAATGCAACTCTTTTTTAAACTTTTCATTGTGAATTTTTTTTATTTTAGTCAAAATAGACATTACAGGTCGAATGAAAAAAAAAATGAAACAATCAAATGCTATTTTGACGAAAACTCAAAACTTTTCAAAACTTTTTTTGTGCGCTTTTTTAAACTGGGCCTTAGGGATGTGTTAATAAAACTGGCTTTTGAATTGATTCAACAAAATGTTTATTTTAGATCCGTAAATTGATTTTCGTGGGAAAATATTGTAACGTGTAATAATGCAGGCATAATAAAGTAGTACCACAGCGTATTTTAAATATATTTTTATCTATTTCTAAACAAAATAAAATAGCTAAAGTTGAGTTGTTGAATAAAATTATTTTGATAGACCGAAAAAATCGATTCAATATTTTTTAAATGTTTATATCGTTATCAACCATGACGTATCAAATTGATTTATTCTAAAGATCAAACAACACAAGAGCGCCACTGCGCGGCACTGTGCGGCGCGTCACAGCAACACGAAATATTATTTTCGCTGTTTTGGATTCAACAAACCGCATTATAGCTGAGCTACACTGCGCTCAATACAAAATTTTGTCGCGCAGCACCTCTGAAGTGCAGTGGCGCTCTAGTAGGGTTTGATTTTTAATAGGAAATTAACTAATAATATACTTCATAGCTGCCAATGTTTTTAAATTTTATTATATTACAATGAGTTACCTGAGGAAATAAAAGAAATATAAAGCATTTAAATCATTTAAATTAATTTTATAAAATGTATTCTTGAGAAATTTTGATAGAAAATCATAATCTAGTTAAACTCCAATTATCCGAATCGCTTTCAAAATTTCAGAAAAAAAATAAAACGTAAACGTACTGCGATTCGCAAAATAACGACTTGGCTGCCCGAAAACAGATGATGACAGTCAAACAGCTTACTTTGACCGAGATATTCAGCAAGCAATGACTCTCATTTAAAGTACGGTACGTACATACTGTACTTATGTACATCACCTGTATCCGCGTTTAACATGTATAAAAGTTGCCTTTTCATTTAATTAATTAAAAGCTTGTTTTTCATTGTCAATCATTAATTTTCATTAACAATTATCCGAATGGGGTGCGGTTCCAATTGATTCTGATAGTTGGAGTTCTACTGTATTATTAAATGTTTATATTTTAAATTCATAAATAAATATTTTTACAATTCGCCAAGTCGTAATGGACGCATTTATCTAACAAGCTTAATGTCTCTGATTTGATTCTCGACAGAGGTTGACATTAAAAAAATGTGTTTTCACTGTCCCTGGCCATCTTGTAAAAAAAAATAATTTAAACCATCGGGATATGCCGCGATCGGTGGACATACTCAATCTATGCAGCATAAGTTGCAGATAATGGAACAATATTTATTTATTTTAGTTTATTTTATATATTTAATAAAGGCAACAGAATAAAATACAAACAAACATATCCAAACAACAAGTAGAGAGAATAATTCTTATGTATAAAATATCATTTAAGTTGTACACCAATATTATATTTCAAATCAGTTTCGTTTTTTCAATCGAAGACAATTGAACGTTGTTATCCAGAAAGCTATTGAAAAATTAAACTGAGATAACATCACTTTTGTGAAAAGAGTTAATAATCAAATCTACCCAACCGTTGAAATGTTTTTGACTTTAACAAACGATAAAAAATCAAAACATAAGTTTTTTTTATCTTACAAACAAGAATCTAATTATGTATTTGAGTAGTTTTAATGTATTTTTAAGTACCATAAGATTTTTCTTTCTAGTGCTGTGGGTGTTTTGAGAAATGGCGTTTTTGTGATCGACACCATTTTCAGAAGGTGAATAATACAGTTTTATTGTATTAAAACGGTCTTGCTGTTTTAAGCAGAACATAAAATTGACCTTTCTGTACCCGATAACATCATTTTTTCGAAATTGTGGTCTGGCTGCTTTCTGTATAACTACGTTCAATTGGTTTTATGTCAATGCCGCGGACTCCGTATCGAGAGTTCTAAGGTTCGATCCAGATCCACCACAATTTGTTTCCCATTTTCTTATGCTGTTATTATTTACGAATAAAAGAAAATGACATAAAATTGAAACATTTGAGTTAATCATATGAAAGTAATTATGTTCTTATAGTTATAATGTTTTGATATTTCTAAATATTTATGGACAATCACCTGAGTTCATAATTTAGAGAGTTATTAAGAATTAAACATATAATAAAACAACAACATTTAGAGTTTATCAAAATTTTTGTAGACAAGGACTGGATTCAACTCTCGGGGGAGCTGTTAATAATATTTTTTTTTTTTTTTTATTGCGTCCTCTTGTTCTCTTTATTTAAAACTGACACAACTACTGATGTTAACGCCCAATACTATATATGTGCTAAACAGTGTAAAATCAATAACGTCATATTCCCTGAAATTTCTTGGACTTTCATATTTCCTTCTCAAAAACATTTTTTTTAAGAAATAACCCGCTCAACTTCTATTGTAGAGGCTTGTGAGCAGTTGGAAAAAAGAGAAAAATACACCACAATACCTACACCAATCGACAAAATAATATTTCTTGGATTTCTTGCAACTAGCGGTAATCAAACCCGCGACTCCACTTTCACAGTCGGCCGTATTACCAACACCTAAAAATCTATCAATTTACAACAATGTATCAAGAGCAGTGCTTTTTTATTTCGTATCTCAAAATTTCTTTCCTTAATCCGACATAAATCGCATGTTAGAAGTTAGGGTGTGTTGAAATTAAATACAAGTGATCACTTGTTCCTAGGAGCACCGAGCGTGACAATTATTATCAAACAGAACATCTCCTGCGCGGGGATACATCAAATTAATTGATATTCGAGTCCTTAATGTATTGTAATGAAGTCATTTCCTAACCTGGCCGTGTGGGAATGAACACATTAAAAAAAGGCTCAACCATTCTGGATTGGGGATTGAATTACAGCCTACCACCATTAGGGTCCCACCACCTGGCAAAGTTTCCTCAACTTGGGGTCGTGAATAGATACTCTAAATAAACATATGACAACTCAAAAACTTAGAATCGCCACGTATTTTTAACCGCTCAATTTTATGCTGTGCTGTATATTTATAACCACATAATCAATACTAACAAAAATACCCGATATTTGTGGTATGAGTATTTTTTATGACTATTTTTCACGCCTATAAGGCTTTTACATCTAAATTAATCAAGAAATACATATTTAAAAATTAAATATACATACGTATATACTTAGATTTTTAACTTTACAACTATACATGAAAACAAAAAGAACCCACATAGGCATAGCTTATGCGTGGGTATACTAGATCTAGAGTTCGTAAACCTATGGTATGGATGCATAATACATTTTAAAAAAAACATAAACAAATAAGTAAAAATTTAATGTTACATTCGGGTTGTTTTTTAAAAAAATTTGAGTAAGAGTAAAGAGTCTGAATATATGAAATAGAAAAAATAAAGAATACAAGTAGAACAAAAAAATACGATACGATAATAGATACGCGAGATTGGTAGACGGTGAGAGTGCTGACTGGCAATAGTCTCCTGGAGGCATCTGGTGATGGCATGCTCCTTAGAAGCGGATGTAGAAAATAAATTTTATTGTTTTTACTATATTACTACGCCTCCATTCCCCCCGGTCTTGAGCCAAATTGAGAGCAGTGTTCAATGAGGACCCCGTTCATCTCTTAATTTAATAATATTTAAGAAAAACTTTCGTCCATTTACTCGCTTTATTATTTTTTTCTGAAATACACATATTTCCGTTTTTTTTTTTCGTTTTTTTGAACAATCGATCAAATTCATACTTTAAAAGCATTAATTGGGTACACATGATTTTTTTAGTTTTGTAATTGAAATATAAACACAATTTAGGTAGTAAGATATTTGTTTTTTTTCTCAGAGGGATAACAATTATTGTGACCGACCAAAACAAGATATTCAGCTAAAACCGAATTTCTGATTTTATTCTAGTTTCGGCCGAAAGCGAAACCGAAACTTATTTGAATAATTTAAAATTCACTTGAAAACGCCCAAAATTAGAAGTTTTTATCATTCTACCTTACGAGTTCATTAAAATAAGTGTTTAATAAAATAAACAATGAAATAAAAGGCAGAAATTTAATGAGTAAATTTGTATATTTTTAGTGCTTTTTAATTCGTTGTATTGTACAAACAACTCATGTGCACCCTATGGTAACTTTAACTTAATTAACTTTAAAAGAAGTACAAAAATATAAATATGAAACATCTTGGTCCAACTACAAACAAATACTAGCTAATATACTAACCACAAAATCAGTTAAGTTTTTATTTTTTATGTTAGACAATAGCAATAGCAATACGATAACTAATTATTTGAATGGAGAACAATCCAATACCCATAGAATTAAGAATAGTCCAGAAGGAGCGTAGAATCATATTTGAATACATTGGACTGTGTCCAATAATCCCCCCACTATGTCCTACTTTCACCGCGCGCATTCGTGATGTCGCCGCGTAATGTTTCACGATGAGAAGAAAAAAAATCATAACACAAATGTAAACAAAAGCAATCTGTTAATTTCTCTAAAATTTTATTATGCACGCGGAAACATTGATTGACACAACAGAGAAGATAAGTAAAGCGTCATTTAATAAGAGTAATTGAATTAATGAACTTTGAACTTAAAATATAAAACAAATATTATTTTACATAAAATGGATATTTTTTATACCATGTTAAATAAAATTTGATGTTTTAAAGATAATGTCGTTTAAATTTCGTTAAAGTTATATGAGCATAGTAGGGTAAAAAAAAATACTACCCTGGCAACACTAACGAAATTTCCATGTTTCTTCGGCAATCTGACAGATGGAAAAATGATTCAATTTTTAAGTAATGTATTTGCTACTTAAACATTTGTTTGTTAATTACACATGAAATGTGATACCATCCTGTTTCTTTATGATCCTAGCAGTATTTCTACACTTTAAAATGACACAACATGGCATAGTTGAATTCAAATCAGGCGTTGCGTACTGAGCGACGTCTACAAAGAAAATAAAGTGTCAACACGTAAACTAACTCATTTATGAGTAGTTTAGTCACCTGTTTGATGTGCGTATGCGGTTTCTGGACTATTCTCAATTCTATGCTAATACCTCCAATTGTGTCATTTTTCCGCCCGAGTACAGCTGAATATAATCGGACACACCTCGACCGCAGAGGTTTCGGCTAAGCCGAAGATCGGCCAATTATTGGTCGAACCCGTGACCGCAATAAAAACTTATCTTGCTGGCCGAAACCGAAACTTTGGTCGAGCACTAATAATAAACAACCTGAATTCACTTTTTTTACTGTGGCAGATTATCAGAAAAGAGTTCTCACACTATATTTTAAGTAACTTTTAATTGGTGAGTTGTAGATTTGCTTAATGATTTTGATTTGTTGTCCTTGTATCCTTGTTATGTCTGTATTGTTACCGATTTCACAGAAGACTAAAATTTATTTCAGTTTGCTTAGAATATAACCTTTGTACATAATGTTTGTTTTCGTTTTTTTGGTATGTTGTCTTGAATTTAGTAGAAGAGGTGTTATAATGCCATAGTCCGTCTTTGTGTTTTATCCATTTTAATTATCTGTCCTGTCTATTTAATTGTACTGAGTGTTTGGTCCATCGACTGATTTTCTAAATATCAATATCTGCATTACGTATTAAGTGTAACGTAATATCTTTTTTTTTTATCTGACGACTCTTGGTATTAACATTTTGAGAATCAGAGGAATGCAGCCCACACGCCGACGATCGCTCGGAAGATAAGGGAAGAACAAATGTTGATTAAACACATAAATCCACCCCTGTTTGGAGCTCCTTACGTATGTTGTATTGGCTGCACCCCTGAACAATATTCCTTGTTAAATCAATTATGAATTCACATAAAACGATGTCTTTTTTCCTTAAGCGCTGTTTGAAATTCCACTACAAATTGTTGTGCTTTCAAATTAAATAATAATTAGAGCGAACGAAATATCTTCGCGCGGGGTCTCCCTTTTACATCATTCTCCATATCAATTAACTATTTTATTATTATGATCCAATTCGTGTGGATTTTTCTGTCAAGTCATCTTAAATGTTTTTATTGATGAAAAAAATATAATTGTTCTTTTAATATTTTTGAACAGTAATTGTCCTATGCCACCAACACATTATTATTGGTAGATGATCTAGTAGATTGTATTATTAACCATGTATAATTTATTTTTTTATACCAACCTACTTTTACCTAATATTTTATCTATATTTATGTATATCTATAAAGCATAATGTAATTTAATAATTAAAAAATATAAATCTATTTTTTTTGTACATATTTATTTCATTCATCATTCCCTTTCTGCACCGAATGGTGCATAGGGCACTGCATTAGAACACTATCTTGATCATTTTTGTAACATGATGGTAAGGTGATTTCTTCTTAAGATTAAAATCTCTACAGTCTTACGCTTCAGGTACCAGTCTAGGGACTATGAAATATTCTAGTGTAAAAACACCCTTTTAAATAATATTTCATATCAACTATGTCGAGAATCGAACCCGAGACCTTGAGTTTGCAATGAAATAGTTAGATTATATTTTTTTACGTGTCATGTAAAAGCTCTCTGGGCAAATACAATAAATGAAAGAAAAAAAAAAGGCAATAAAATTATCTTCAACTGTCTGAGACAGTAAAATTCAATGATCTGTATGAGATATCGAATAATAATATAAAATGTATTTTCAGACATGTAAAATTTTTATTATTTTTAAAATTTATTATTTAACTTTTTGTACATAATGTTATTTGTACATTGGCGGGCTTATTACCAAACGGTAATTTCTTCCAACCAACCAATAAAATAAAAGTTTTATTTTTATAATTCAAGTTACAGAACATATACAATAGAAAATAAAGATTAAAAAGCTAAAGATATTTAAAAATATAAATAAACGTATTTGTTTATAAATTACCTTAAATCAAAACTATTATTTAATGGAAAAAGGAAAAAAGAGTAAAAAGGAAAGGGGGAGAGATTAGGGAAGAGAAAGGAGATATTTCTACAGACGTGATTTAAAATTATAGTTTACTTAAGCTACTTTAAATTCGAAAATAGCTTTGTTCATTTCCCATTGTAATCGAGACCCCGATAAAAAAATCCTTATTTGACATAGATAGGTTTCAGGAATCACATATAAATTTTGGTGTAATATCTTTTAATTATTGAATATCATTATAACATTGTTTATCTTGTTCACTTTATCAACTACAACGAATTTCTGTTGTTATTTAAATTGACAAAAGTTTTGAAAAATAAATCCTTGGAATTGAAAGCTCACGCATTGTTTAAAACTTAATCTGTTTTGTATGCACGTGCCCGGTGTTCACGTGATCACGTGATCGGTGATCAGTGATCGGCGATCAGCGATCAGTAATCAGCGATCATGCCACCCAGAGCCCGATACAGTATTACCATCCCTGTAAGGGGGCGGGGCTAAGCTGGTTCCTATCCACTATCCTCCATATTTTGTCCATAGTCCGCCGTCCTATCTCACATTCCATCTTCCCCTCGCTCTGTGGAGGGCATTTCTAGCACCGGTTACTTTAAACAAACAAAAGGTAATGTGCTTTGTTCTAAATTCTAACAAAAAAATACCCTCGAGATTGTCCCGCTAAATGGGAGACGATAATATCACATTGAACATTTTCTCCTGCGTAGTTCCAACTACATTTTCAACGAGTCGATAGACAATGTGTACAATAACTTTTTCGAGTGATATTCTACATTCTGGAATAAGATTTATGTTTTGCTCAAAGATTATTTTTATTATTGTGTTTTGTAAATTAACATAACTTATTATCAAACTAAAACACAAGAATTTCTTTAAAAAGTAATTAATAAGTGCCCTGCATTTATATACGCTATTAGTCGGGCATCTAGAGCTAGAGGTTATTTCTAATGACTAAATGTTATTAAATATTTGTACATAACCACTTACCGACTTCTCTATGTCTACCGATAGCATGCTGATTTAATTGGCATCCTGACGAAGAGATGGGTACGTCTCGAAACCGGTAGACATAGAAAAGTCGGTAAGTGATTACATATTTATATTTAGTAAGATTTAGTCAAATGTTTAACCAGTAAGTTAATACTTTAAATATTATTTCTAATTGTCAAAATTAAAATTATTAAAAGAAATAAATAAAATCATAAATATTAGGAAAAACAACAGAAATTACATTAATAAAAATGTAGAACAGAGATCTATTTTATTTTTTTTTATAAATATGAATATATTCTCGTGGTGTAGTGTTTAGGATGCTTGACTCACGCACGGAGGTTAGGCTTCAATTCCCGGTGAGAGCACAAAAATTAAAATGTGTTTTTTTAAGCCCGGGTGTTCTATGCTGTAATTCACCACTGTAATTGAGCCTCCTGGCTTGTTGGGGTCCTTCGATTATTTTTTTTATAAATGTATTTTTTTTTTAGTAGAACATGTTGCACACTAAGAACAACACTCCAAGAAGATTGAGGAGTATGAGTATTGCATGCAATCATCATCTTGTCCCTATTCACACCGAGTAGTGCATAGGATACTGCATTGGTACTCCAACGGCAGCGTATCTAGTTCATTTTTTAAACATGGAAGGTAAGATGAAGAAGTCTTGCGCTTCAGGTGTCAGCATATATGCAGGCACGTGCGACAAGTATCAACAAGCCACATCGTGTATAATACAATCCGTCTAATATAGACATGCAGATTTTTGCTATTGTTAATAATTCAACGCGAGTTCTCCCTTGACTCACTGATTCATAATTCTAGGCAAATCTTATTTTACTCGGAAGACTTTAAACAATACATTGTAATCTCGGCCTCGGGCAACTCCCATGGAATTCCTAAAACCTATAAACTAAGTGCAAGCAATTGAAACAGAAATTAAGATTAAAATCTCTACAGTCCATCCAAGCACCATTCATAACATTTTCAACCAAAAGTAATACTTCCGTTGCGGCTAAGAATAAAGTCACATTTGATTTACCGTAATATGGGGTGAATCGCAACTAAGCGGTAATGAGAAACAGTTTTTGGTAAAACTGTTAATTTTGATTTTGAAAACTCGCGTTGAAATTATTGCCGAATTAATTACCGGTACGTGAAAGCATATAATGTTTTCTGCGGACTGCCAATATTAAAACAATACTTCTAAATCAATTTTCCACCCTTTTTGCCATAATTGTTTCCCTTAAGAAGTCAGTAGTTTTACGTTACTAAAAAAACTTTGGAAGATTCTCAAGGATAACTTAGGTAATGTAACAAATTTTTTACTACTTAAATCCATGTTTTATTCTAACGTCTACGTATATTATACCCGTATGCAGAGACAAAACTTAAGGTGAGGAAAGTACATTCTAATTTCAAATGCAGAGAATAACCCGAAGGTGAAGACAATTGAATGTACTTTCCTCACCTTAAGGTTTGTCTCTGCATACGGGTGTTAGTCTTTTATTCTATCGTATTATGTTGACATAACGTCTCATTATGAGAAAATCGATTTTAATGAACGGCAGTGCGCCTTTAATTTGATTATCGCGCAAACGGCATAGCATGGTATACTGGCTTAACTTGCACTCGTGAATATTAATAAATGAGTAAAGCACCCAAACAAGAACTTTGAGGTATCACCTGAATTAACACTTTGAGCACCGGCCGAATACACATAGAATTTAACCTGTGCTTGACCCATTTTTGTGAAATTTCATGCTTTGTGAAGGGTTTCTTAAAAGTGTCATAATTATGAAAATACTTGGTTAAATCAATTGAAACTTCTTAGATTTATTTGAAATGATTAAATAAGTCATTTTTGTATGAAATTTTTGCCGACATTGGCCTTTATGGAGAACCGCATTGCGCATTGCAATGTTCGCATATATACAGGGCCTCACTCCTTTTTTGTGCTTTGTATCCCAGAGCCGTGAAAACACGTGATTATAATAACCACGCGTTGTGTCCCGGTCCCGTGTTTTCACGTAATTTACCAGCAGCGAAAAAGTACTAATAAAAGTCCCTAGATGTCAATAAAATTCACTTTTTTAGACAGCTGGTAAACCACGTGAAAACACGGGTCCGGGACACAAGGTGCGGTTATTTAATCACGTGTTTACATGGCTCCGGGATACAAAGTATTAATAAAAATCAATAAAAAATAACTTTTTATTTTCTTAAAATTTTATTGCGCAACGTTAAATTTATTGTGTTTTCATTTGACGGTAGTTAAAATACTGAATATCACTGTTCTTCTAAAAGAAATAACATTTCAACTGAGTTGTCTCAAAAGCCGATTATTAGCAGAGTTCTCCATAAATATTGACATCCTACTACTCAATTATTAGCTCGGTAAAAGCGCTACTGGTAAATTTAAAAATAAAACAAACAGAATTTTTTTTTTTAAGAATTTTTATTGTTCGACATTTATTATTTACATTACACATTGTTATCTTTGTCAAATAATTTCTCAATTAAAAATAAGTATTAAAAAAGAACTTGTTCTTCTGCGCAGCTTGTTTGCAACGATTGCGTTTTGTCATTTTAAAAACACAAACAAATTTTACTCTATTATTTCAATTAACCCTTGTACTTAAATAAAAATATTTTCCTTAAAACGAATCCTCAAAACTTATACTATTTTTAATATTTCCTACCACTTCTTAATAATATTACTTGATTTTATGCATTTTTTTATTTTTATATTATTATTTATTTTTTTTAAATTTGTCATTGCAATCCTAAAGATAGGTACTACTCAATCTAACAGGAGTCAGGTATTATCTGTTCATAGTTTGATCAAGTTCTCTTGAAATGTCTTTAAAATTATTTCATCCATCAGCGCTCACTCAATTCTATTCCACAATTTTATCAAATGTTTTTTTTTAATCAATGCATGTATTTTATTAACACCGCCTAAAAATGAAATTGTAGTGCATATTGACATTTGAAAAGAAATCTTCAGATTTATTTTGTAATTTGGCTAACTACTTGCTTCTTTCTCGTGTACAAAATGTTTTTAGTCGTGATGAGAATCGTTTTTTGATTTTGTTCTTTGGCATTACATATTTGCACTAATTAACTATGTAAATCGAATAGTGTTTAGTGCTACATCAAAAGTTTTCGCAGCTAGTTTTTTGCTCACCCCATTGTTGACTGTACTGTTTTTATAATGTTGAATCCCTCTCATACTGCTGCTAGTGTTATAATCAAATACATTTTATGATCTTGTCTCTTTCTTTTTTTATGTGAATACTAAATGCAGCATCTAGAATTCATTTGTGGTTCTTTTAAAGGTCCTGTCCGATAGACAGATTTGGTGGATTTCAAAATTTTTCTTAGCTTTGTTATTATTTCATCCCTCTCAGTGAATAATTCATTTTCTTTTTTTTTCACAATTCAATTACGTACCTTTTATAAGCCTCAGCATTATATTTTTTATGCACAAAAGTACTATGGCTACCAGAATACAGAGAACTTCCCCGTGACATTTTTCTGGGAGTCGAGAAAATTTAAATGTTTAAACAAAGGTAGAATGGTAAATATTACACGGTAGAATGGTGACTATACCTCTATATCCTCTTCCGTAAAATGATCTCTGTCTCTGGTGTAATACGTTAATCTATATCCAGTTCTTGTCTACAACAAACCTCAAAATATTGTTGGTTAAAATATTTGATTATTTAATTTTATATTATAATTAATTAACAGTTGAGAATTCAGCATTGAGATTTATTATGTCTTGTTTTATTATTTATTTGTAGGACTTAGTGTATATATTCCAAAGGATACTCACCTTTGTTTGTTTAAAACAACTTTACTGTATTTAAGGAGCCATAGCTTAGTTGCTGAGGTCTGCAAATTAGATAAGATAATAAGATTTATGGCCAAAAAGTTGCAAGGTGCTCCGCTTCTATAATGTGTGACAAATGGTGTTTTCTGGTAAATTTGAGATAAGAATATGAATAGTTATTCTCGGAATGTTCTAGTGCACGGATAACACAGATATGTATGTTATGTTTGCTATTTTCTATTTTTATTGTTTATTAAGTTAAACAAATCCAAAAAGTTTTTTACTTTTCCGTTTTACTTAGTATTTATTCATATATTTGGGATTAGAAATGTTTACGTATGTGCGTACTCGTATAAAACTAAATTAATATAACTATTAACAATGTTTTGAGTTTGTCTAAATTTTTGAAGACTAGGACTGGATTTAATCCCCGTGCGAGCTGTTAATGTTAACAGAATATAATGGAGATGAAAAAAACGTTAGATTTATGTTATTATACGAGTATGTTGCTATATTTATGCATAATATAACTATAATATATGCATAATATAACTAACAACCAGCCATTGACAGGTCATAACCCCTGTAGATGCCTAGACTTCTATATTACCTTCTCTTAAATGTTCTTCATCTCTGTTGTAATATGTTAATATAAACAGCTCCCCAGGGAGTTGAATCCAGTTCTTTTTTACAAAAATTTGGACAAACCAAAAATGTTGTAAATAAATTGTGTTCGTTTTTCCAAATGAAGAAAACAAGAGGACTCAACATTAAAAAAAAATACAGCAAATTAGTAAATAACGTATTCTCCTTCATCATTTTACAGCAAATCAGTCAATAATCTTCATTCAATCTTCTTCGCATCTTCACCGTATACTGCGCAAATGTCGCTAGCAGCTTTAGCAGCTTTATTTCTTCGATCGAACGCGAACAGAAGGTGTACCTTCTTAATGGTACTGGAACTTGGCAGTCGTGTTAATCGAAATGTAGAAAAACACTTTTGATTAAACTTTTCTTTATTTCTTTCACAAAAATAAAAGTACAACAGCAACAAACAGGGCGTAGATATTGACTGCGAAGAGATGGCGTATGATAGTAGAGGAAGCGAGGTTCGTATGCACAGACAGAGCAATTCGGATTTCTATCCTCTCCACCTACCCCTGCGGGGGGACGGCGCGATTATGATCAAACCATCTGGTTCACTGTCTTTTTAATCTGGCTCTGTGATTTCAATGCGTTTACCTTTTATAAAGGAGAATAATAAGTTTTATTATAAAGCAAATGGCCGGCACCAAGACGCGCCAGTTACAATTAAAGTCGCTTCAACAAACGATATAATTCCAAAACATGAAATAAGTAGGTGTAGCAGCAAATCTAAATATTTAAGTGCTTTCTTATTCCTTCAACAGCAGTCTAAAAATGATAATTAGATAAAAGTACATCTTTACAACTTCCAAATTAACACACAAGTAAAAAGAATATGTTAGCATTAGTTATATAATACAAAAAATATTCGAAACCAAACCATGACCTATGTACATATTTACCAAGGATTTTTTCAAAAAGATTTTTGTCCGCAATGGAACTTCCATAATTTATAAGTACCGTATTCGGGTTCAACAAGATGTGTGTCTGAAATTAAACGTCTTTATGCAGAAATGGTGTTCTTGGTTCAAGACGCTTTGTATCCACAATTGCTTTTTAAAAAAAATATTATCACACTACTACCTACAAAAAAATATTTTGTATACAAATTTAATTTAAGAGTCCTCCTCACCAGGGAGACCTGTTTTAAAGAGATCTGTACAGTGGGCTTGCTTCAGCCAAATTTTGATTTATTTAAAAAAATATTTTTAATAATCTGTTAACTTAATTTTATGGGTAAGCAAGAACAATTTGGCAGAGAAATATTCCTTGCCCCTTTGAACAAAAGTTGTGTTAAAAGGAGGAATGTTGACAACGATATCATTTCTTGCCCTTGTTGTATATTCATGTCCCCCAGCAGAGGGGTGACGATGTCCATCTCCAAATCTTTCTACCAGAATTTTTATCGTACATTAGAAATATTTCAGCTACATCAAAGGCTTTAATTAATTATATAGATGGAGTTCTTCTTGATACCCTAACAACAACTTTTTTAACGCCTTTTCGTAATTTAATTATTAATTCAAGACGTGTAAGTAAAATGCTACTTTTTTATTATTCCTGGGGAGTATCTCCACATGTACTCCGCACTTCTGCCTTGGGTTTGTGTGTCCCCGCAGCAGAGTACGCTTTTCCCGTTTGGCAGAAGTCAGCACACGTCAAACAAGTGGGTATTGCTGTAAATGACATGGCGCGATTGGTGTCCGGCTGCCTTAAGCCCACACCGGTGCACAAACTTTATCCTATTTTAGGTACCGCTCCACTCAACATCAGGAGAAACGTAGCAGTGGACACAGAGAGGCACAAAGAGATCCATGACCCTAGACTCTCCCTTTACGACAGTCGAATGGCTCCGAGACTGGGATTAAAAAAAAGTTTTCTCAAAGTCAGAACTGACTCGGAGACTTCTGCAGAAAAACGCAGAGAGGATCTGTGAAGAGAGAACCTCGGCGATAGGTTCTGGATAGTGCCATCTGAAAGCACAAACACCGCCTACAATTCGGACTTCTCTACGTGGAAAGTTCTCAATTGACTAAGGGTAGGGGTGTCTAGCTGCAAACACAATCAACGGAGGTGAGGTTTTCTGAAGGGAGATGACATGAACTGCCGTTGTGGAGAGGTGCAGGATGATCCTCATCTTTTGCGGTGTCCACAAATGCAGTTAATTTGTAATGATAATGATTTAAGGATGGCCACTGACAAGACGATATTTGTCGCTGCACACTGGAGTGGCAAGGTCTGAAGTCCGGACCCGATAAGTAAGTAAAGTAAATTTAAAAGTGATGTGCTTGAGTCAAACACGCTCTGAATTTGCAATGGTATTTTTTAAATTTAAAAGTGGTATACTCGGTTTAAACAGGCTGTGTGTCTGAAATTATATTTCTTTATGGTATATTAGTGGTGCATTTCGGTTAAACAATCTGTGTTTGCGATGGTACTTCTTTATATAAAAGAGTTATATTCGGATCAAACAGGCTGTATGTCCGAAATTCCACTCCTTTATTTATAAATGGTGTATTTTGGTTAAACACTCATGTATTTGCAATGGTATTCCTTTACTTAAAGTGGTGTATTCACGTCAAATAGGCTGTGCGCCAGAAATTATACTCTTTTATGGTGTATTAGTGGTGCATTTCGGTTAAACACTGTGTTCGCAAAGGTACTTCTTTATTTAAAAGTGAAGTATTCGGGTCAAACAGGCTGTCTGTCCGAAATTATACTCGTTTATATTGAAGTGCTGAACTTCAGCCAAACACACTATGTGTTCATTCTGTGTGATACATACTCCTTGAATGTTCTTGTTTTATTCAGTATTTTAATTTCAGTATTTGAGTGATTGGTGATAAAATGGATATCCAACATAAAACTCGAGTCGTCATGTTTTATGAACGATAAATTTGCATCCAGCGAAATAAACATAAGGAATTTACTGCAGCCATCAAAATGGAAGTAACTACAATGTAGATGTTTGTACTGAGTTAACTGTAGGTACACAGAATACGATATAATATTATGTAGTATGGATTATTATTTCAGACTTAACGTGATTCGCAAACAAATAACCGTAATTAAGAGATACATAAAACACTCAAAACGATTACCATTATAAATCATACAAAATCATATTCCAACGAACGCACAGTGCTCTTAAAAATAAGGACAGAAGTTTTGGAAATGATTCATAATATGAGAAAAAATCATAATCATCATCATAATCATTCCCTTTCTGCACCCAATGGTGCATAAGGCACTGCATTGGTACACCAATCGCAGCATATCGTGATCATTTTTGTTACATGAAGATAAGATGATCAGTCTACTATGAAATATTCTAGTGGTTAAACATCTTTTACAATAAATATTTTATTTCAACCATGTCGGGAATCGAACTCGAGACCTCTTGCATGGTAGGCAAACGAGCGGACCATTACACAACGAGGTCGACATAAACGAAAAATTATAAACAAAATGTAATTATGTGTTATATTTCCTTTTTTAAGTAACTCATTTTTACCTGATTGCGGATTTAAATAATATGACCGACTAATTTGAATTTATATATATACACATTTATTTTTTTGGTTTGATTTTGTCAAATATTTTAATTTTAGGGCCACTTTCAACGAGTTGTAAATAAGTCACTATTAGAAAATAGGAATCAAGATCCGTGAGTCCGCAACACTAGCCACGAGACCACAAAGCGATTCGTTTT